>NC_057809.1:353245269-353343683 GCF_018294505.1 Triticum aestivum
CGCGGGACGGCCGAGCGACAAGTTGATGAAGATACGCGCGGGGCGGCCGATTGGTTATGAGGTGACCAATCGAGTGGCGACGCGCGGGGCGGCCCAGTGGTGATGAGGTGACCAACCGAGTGGTGATGAGGTGACAGGTCTAGCAAGTTGATGAAGATGTGCTTAACTGAGCGGCGACGCACGGGACGGCCGAGCGACAAGTTGATGAAGTCATGCCCAACCGCTTGGCAGTGCGCTGGGTGACCGAGTCGAGCATGTTGTCGAAGATGTGCTCAACTGAGCGGCGACGCACGGGGCGGCTGAGCGGGCAAGTCGATGAAGATGTGCCCAACTGAACGGCGACGCACAGGACGGTTGAGCGGGCAAGTTGATGAAGTCGTGCCCAACTGCTTGGCGGAGTGACGGTGCGCGGGAAGTCCGAGTGATGTAGACTCGTCCCGCGGATTGGCGACGCGCGGGGCGTCCGAGCGATGTAAACGCGTGCCGCAGAGTGACGATGCGCGCGGGGGCGTCTGTGTGATGTCGACGCGTCCTGCGGAGTGGCGATGCAGGGGTCCTTCAAGTGAAGTAGAGACGTCCCGCGGAGTGGCGACACGCGGGGTGTCTGAGTGAAGCAGACGCGTTCTACAGAGTGACGATGCGCGGGACGTCCGATCGATGAAGACGCATCCATCGGAGTGGCGGCGCACGGGTCGTCCGAGTGTTGTAGGCGGATGCAGTGGTCATGGTCATTGCTGTGGAGGATCTGTCGAGGGCCATCGCCTCAGGCATCACCGGTCCATTATGGTGGCTGGACATCAGCCGACAGAGTAAAAGGGTGAACCGGCCGAGTGGACCCCGCGACCTCACTGCCGAGTGAGCCCTGTTCGAGCGGACGTCTCATCCGAGTGCTCCCGCCTGTCCGAGTGAACCGTAGCCGTCGTTGTGGAGGTGCGATACAGATGACACTGTGATGCGATACCTTGCTGGATCTGGGCGGTGGACGAGAGGTCAACTTGGTGCAGCGCTCGGTCAGTAACGGGGCAATAAATCCCTGTTAATTAGGTGTAATTGTTTGGCTAGCCAACGCATGGAAGGAGTTGCCCACGTCCAGAGTCCGTAGACGGAACCTGCATGCATTAGGCATTAATTAGTGCTAATTAAGCAAGGATTAAAGATAATTCTGCATGCAGTGGGAGTTTCCCTTTCCCACGGATTTATTTCCCACTGCATGCAGAGGCAGCCCGGAGGAGAGCCCCGCGTCGTGGAGGTCGCCAGCGGGCAGGCGACCGGTTGGAGGAGCTCCGCGCTGCCGAGCAGGTTCGTATCTCTCTGCCGAGCGAAAAGGGAGGAGTCTCCCGTCCCCTGTCGGTCCTACGCCTCCACGGTGCGGACACCGTCGTTGAGCAGGCGATCGGCTGGGGAAGCCCCGTGGCGTGGAGGCCGTCGACGGACAGTTGACCGGGCGGAGGACATCCGCACTGCCGGCCAGGTTTGTGTCTGTATAGAGCGGAAAGGGAGGAGTCCCGCATCGCCGGTCGAGCCTATGCCTGCACGGCGCAGACACCGCCGTCAAGCTGCTGATCGACTGGGGAAGCCCCGCGATGTGGAGGCCACCGGCGGGCAGTCGACCGGGCAGAGGAGCCTTGCGCTGCCGGCGAGGCGGGCGCCTCCACGGCATGGAAGCCGTCATCGGGCAAGCGAATGGGCGGGGGAGCCTTGCGGCTCTGAATAAGGATGAATTGTCTCTCCTCCTTTTTACTTTAATGATTGATCACGCTTTGGTGATGTCTGATCCTACGGGAGAAAAAGATCAACCCATTGTTAGATGATTAATTCAAAGAAAGACTAGATCGAATGGATACTTCCCTGATCCTTGTGTTTGTACTACTGGCGCGGTGGCCAGAATTCAAGCAAGCCCATCATTGAACTGCTGCTGAAAATAGATGGAAAAACCATTTGCACCATGGCTCGATAGACGCCATGCCCCATGGTGGGCGCCAACTGTCGTGGTAATGATTCCGACAGTAAAAGAGGGGTAGGATAAAGGAGCATGATCTATCGAGATGCATATGGGTGACACGGTGGTTTTAGCGAGTTCGGGCCTCTCACGGTGGAGATAACAACCCTACGTCTCGTGCTCCGGAGAGGCTTTGTTTTATCTTAGAATGTATCCGGAGATTACAATGAGAGGGGAACAGATCCCCCGTAGTCCTGAGACTAATGGTGAAAGAGAGAGAGAGATGGAAGAAGAAGGACCCCTTAGTCTAGCGGTGGGGGGTGGCTTATATAGAGTGCGCCACCCCCTCACCTCCTATGTTACAAAGTGGGGGCGTTAATGCCATAACTCAGCCTACTACTAAGATGATGCTTCGCGTGCCTTGTCGACTGCTGGTCTGCGCATATCCGAGTGAGTTACACGGCCGAGTGGAATGAGTTCGTCGAGTGGAGTGACGTGCTCCGTGTGGTTGATGCCGTCCGAGTGACTTTCAAGTTGTAGTACATCTGGACGGCAATCTGGCCCAGGGGCCCAGTACAAAGTGTATGGTGCCCATGGGTAGGGTCTTTAGGTCAGGCCTGTTACCCTACCCCCAATACATGTCCTCGTCATCGTGAGGCAAAGGCTTCATCATGCTCAACATTTGGCTCATGTTGGGTTCTGGCTTCTGAAAGATGCTTTCCAAAGCATTCTGGTGTTGTTGACAACCTGGTTCATAGTATTCACCAGGAGTGGGCAGGCCTGTGAGCTCAATGATGTCAAGAGCTTTGGCTTCATGATGGACATTGCCTGTCATCCACTCAAGGACCCAAGTCTTTGGATCCCTATTGTAGCCTCGGATGTGAAGAGTTGCATAGAACAGTAGCAGAAGCTCTTCATTCCAGTGTTCCTTATCTGTGACAAACTGCAGCAGTCCAGCATCTCTGAAGCAATCCAACACTTCTTCAAGGCAGGGCAGGCCAGCTATAGCTTCAGTGTCAAGACACATATGTGGAAATATGCGCCCTTGATTGTATAAGACGCAGGAATAGTAGCTGCGCTGCTGATAGCTCTAGAACCGATCTGATGAAATGCGAGGTTTGGTGTAAGGGTTCTTGGCGTTGTTGAAGAAGGTGTTATGTGCCACGAAGCCATTCACATTCAAGACCCCAGGTGAAGTTGTAGTGCCTAGGAATCGTGGAAGTCTTGGCTTGGGCTTCTGGACGGGAGGTCTGTGCTCGACATGATAGTCAAATTGTGGACCCGCCGCAGGTGGAGGAGTCAGAATTGGTCATCAGACCATAACAGGCTGACCACGATCAAATGCTAGCTCAATGGTGTGAGGTCTTGGAGGGGGAACAGGAGCATTGGAATTGTCGTTGATCTGGGCTTCAGGGCCCACATTGGCTTTAGGTGTTTCAGGATTGGCTTCGCGTGCTGCAGTGGCTTCAGGTGCTTGTACTTCTGGCATCGCAGTAGCTTGAGGCGCCACATTAGCTTCAGCCATGACAACGTCATTGGCTTCAGTGTTGATGTTGGTGGCCGCCTCAGGATTGTTAACCTCCACTTCAGGAGCTGGAGGGGCAGACATGTTCTCCTCAGAACAACATCTTGGTGGGACGGGGGTATAGCAACGCTATCTGCTTCAACGCTTGGTTCTTCTTCTTCATCGGCTGATGCAGCCAGAATATCTTTAGCCATTTTGGGTTCAAACTCAGACACATGCATAGTGGGAGTGACTTGGGGCCTTGGTCCTTTGCGAAGCCTGCGTAATGCTGGCGACGCTTGCGGAGATGGAGTTTGTTGGGACTCAAAGTCATCATCATCTTGCACGGGTGAGGTGACTTGTGGTTGGGGAGAACTTGGGGTGTCTTGTCGTTGTGGGTGATTAGCCCACGATGCATCCTGAGCAGTCGGCGTCAGAGGAAGACCAATGCTGATGAGTTCGCTGTGCGTGAGCACAGGCGATGATACCAACTGGTGCTCGATCTAAGGAAGGACTTCATCATTTTCAACATTGTCATGAGGACCAATGTCTTCAGCTGCGATGGGGTCAACAGCTGGATTGTCTTCAGCTTCATGAGCCTCTGTGGAAGCAGGCTCATGAACTATCACTTGGCGTTCTTGATTTTCAGACGCAGGACGAGCCACTGAGATTGGCTCGACCTCAAGGGGCTCTGTGGGAGCAGCCCGATCTCTCTTCTTGGTTTTGCGTTTCTTAGTTGGAGGAGCATCATCAGTGGTGGCCTTGGTTTTGCGCTTTCTGGCTTCAGCTTCAGCTGCCCTTGTTTTCTTCAGTTCTGAAGCCACTATGGGGACCTTAGGCTTCGAGCCTGTCATACTGGCTGGGAAGACAATTGGATGTACTTCCGGCATTGGTGCTTCGGGTTCTGCCACAGCTGGCTTCTTCTTCTTCTTGGCCGCCATTCTGGGGTCGATGCCTAGTCGCCCCAAGGCCTTGCGCTTTTCAGCATTTAGCAGCAAGATCCTTCATGCGTTCATGAGAACCTTTGGCTTCTTTGCGTTTGGTTTGAAATGCTTACTTAAGCTCATGCATCATGGTCTAGAAGTTCTGAATGTCTTCAGCATTGAGCTTCGCCATATGCTTCTTGAACTGAGCTTTTTCATAATCTATCTTATGCTTCAGCTCGACAAATTTCTGAGCTAGAGCCAGCTCAGCAGCAATGGCTCCATGGAAGGCGACGCTGAGGCCAATGGGAAGCTGAAAATCATCAAAGCTAACATTTGGGCTGTCAAACCACTCATCAATGAACGTGTTGATGATTTCAACATCAAAGACAGGAATGTCATGGAAGATTTCTGCCTCTTGCTTTCTCTTGATCAACTGCTCAAGAGCGTCATCGCCAAGGTCGTCGTCGCTGGACAGATCAATGGCGTCATTCTCGTAGCGCAGAACAGCAGCAGGGGTCAGTGCTTGGCTGGTGGATTGCATGGGCATCTTCACTTTGGAGGGCTTGGAGATGCGTGACAGATCTTCAGACTGCACACTATGTTCAGGAGGTGCAGTGGCCAGAGGCTTCGCCCGTGAAACCTTTGGTGCTGAGGAAGGCTTCGAAGCTTTAGGTTTCTTTAGCTTCTTTGGCTTCGGTGGTGCAGGCGCTTCGTCAGAATTAGCGTCGTCTGTAGGTTCATCCACGGCGGTCCCTTCAACCATAATATGAGTGATGAGACCTTCCAGGTTGTAGAAGGGCCCAACAAGATTGGGTTCAGCTTCGCGTGAGCCATCGACAAGAGGAGCAGAGGGACCTGAATTGAAGTCTACTCCCCACGACTTCTTGTTTTCTTTGGCCGAGTTCCTGGCAAACTGAAGGTTGCGCTTGAACAGATTGTCGTCACGACACCATAGCAATGACGACGGGTCTGCATCTGCAGGCTGTGGTCCACGGACCATGCAGGGATAGAAGCCTTGTTCAATGGCTTCAGCTCTGGACCTGGGTTGAAGATTTCTGTATAGGATGTCTCCCCACGGTCGCTTGATGGCATTCTTCTCAGCATACTCCTGGGTCACGAACCTGTACTTGAACCATTGTTCTGCCCAATATCTTCGAATCCATTGTATTCGAGTTTTCCACTAATTGTAGTCCTCCTGCGGATCTGTTTTGTACAGCTCATAGAGGTCAGGAGGCAGATCTCTTGAGGTGTTACCACGGCGCTGTCTGCCACCCTTCCTTGCAGATTTTTCTAGTGCCATGAAGTTTAGACTAAAAGGCTTCAAGGCTATTAAAGTCTTCCGTCTACTGGTCAGACAAGAGCTAGCTTCAGGAGAATTTATATGATGTTGTAAGAATTCTGCAAATGAATGCAGACTATGATAACCAAGGGATTCTCCCACAGACATGTACATGTGACAACATTAAGGTGCGAGGGAAGGGGAAGAGGTCATATGCATTCTCAGAAAATTTTGAAGATAAATCAGTTTAGAAGACATTGACCTCATAGTGCGAAGACATTCACTCATAGATAGAGAGTTGGTTCCAGATTTGTACAAATCCACGAATAAGTACAAGTGAGGAATCTAACTACTTTGTGAAGCATAAGTGAACATACTAGGCATATTATGAGATGCAGTATGAAATAGATCCAACTTGTGTGAACAGAAACTGCTTGTGGTAGAAAAGGATGAATCTATCTGGTCAAAGAGACTGTAAGAAGGAGGTTTTATTTACCACACGAGGAACTGCTAGACTGAGTGGGAGAGGAGGCCGAGCAGTTCGATCTCCCGTGCCCTAACTTGGCGACGGAGGAGACCTACGGCGACGGCGGAGAAGACGATGTCCGCGGCCGGCGTGAGGACGGCGTCGGTGAGGTCGCGGCAGCTAAGCGCTTCGTCGTCGGTGTCGTCAAGGGCTAGCGGTGGCGCTAGGATTTGTGCGAGAGTGTAAGAAAGGATAATGAATGGGGTGAGGCGTGTGTTTATAGGGACAGTGATGGCACAGTGTTATTACACAGGTGCCCCTGGCAGTCGTCTGAAGGACACGTGGCGATCATGCAACACATTGGATGTTGTTCCACGTTCCCATGCACACCTGGATTGTCGGTGGTTGTTCCCACTTCTCCGGGTTTTAAGTTGAAGGATTTAGCATTGAAAACAGATTAATGTTTGTCTCTGTGTCTTTGGCTGACAAGGACGCAGAGAAGACATTTTGACTGTGTCAAAAGAATGCATATGATTTGGATAGATAGACTTAGGAAAGAGGCATAGAGGGGTTATGGTCCGATCACATTCACTTAGTTCAAAAGATTAAGCAAGAAGCCATAGCTATAAGTGAATGTTGTAGAGGACAGAAGCCAAATCAGTACGTTGAAGATAAACATGAAGCCATGTTAACACTGATGACAAACAGAAAGTGAAGACTTTGCAAATGTAACGCCATGTGAGAAAAACTTCTTAGGGAAGAATTTGGTGGTGGCGTTACCCACCGTATAGGAAGTATTAGACCCAGACACAACACACAATTATCGTGGCGCTCCGAAGTCAAATTCCACGTTAATGTATTCACACTCAGAATGCAAGTCTTCATTGATAGAAGACATACGTTACTTCGTGTGTTGCACATCTAAGTCATCAACATGCACAAGTGTTAGGAAATGTGCCTGATCACAGAACATTTGAGGATTCCAAGATATTTAGCTCACACTGTAACTTGCAAAACCTTTCCTCATCCAAGGGCTTTGTGAAGTTATCTGCCAGTTGCTCTTCAGTGTTGACGTGTATGGTATCAATATCTTCCTTCATGACATGATCTCTGAGAAAGTGATGATGAATTTCAATGTGCTTTGTCTTCGAGTGCTGAACTGGGTTGTTAGCAATCTTGATGGCGCTTTGGTTGTCGCAGTAGAGTGGCACTTGCTTCAGATCAATGCCATAGTCCTTGAGTGTTTGCTTCATCCATAGAAGCTGAGCGCAACAAGATCTGGCAGCAATGTATTCGGATTCAGCAGTGGAGAGAGAGACATAGTTCTGCTTCTTTGAAGACCAACATACAAGTGATCGTCCCATAAAGTGACATGTGGCTGATGTATACTTGCGATCCACTTTGTCACCAGCATAATCAACATCCGAGAATCCAACTATATCAAACTCTGAGCCCTTTGGATACCATAATCCTAGTGTTGGGGTGTGAGCCAAATATCGAAGAATTCACTTCACAGCTAAGTGATGTGATTCCTATGGTGCCGCTTGGAACCGGGCACACATGCAAACACTAAGCATGATATCTGGCCTAGATGCACATAATAAAGCAAAGAACCAATCATGGAGTGGTATACCTTTTGATCGAACTCTTTACCATTGTCGTCGGGACCCAGATGGTGTTTAGCTGGCATTGGCGTCGTGTAGCCTTTGCAGTCTTGCATTCCAAACTTCTTCAGGCAATCTTTGAGGTATTTCTCTTGAGATATGAAGATGCCGTTGCATTGTTGTTGTATTTGAAGACCGAGGAAGAACTTCAGTTCACCCATCATGGACATCTGATATTGCTCTTGCATCATATATCCAAACTCTTCACTGTATTTCTAGTTAGTGCAGCCGAATATAATGTCATCCAGATATATTTGGCACACAAACAGTTCACCATCATACGTCTTCGTGAAGAGAGTGGGATCTAGGGAACCAGGTTTGAAGCCTTTGCTCTTCAGGAAATCTTTGAGTGTGTCATACCAAGCTCGAGGGACTTGTTTAAGGCCATACAGTGCCTTGTTGAGCTTGTAAACCATGTCAGGATGTTTTGGATCTTCAAAGCCAGGCGGTTGTGCAACATACACTTCTTCTTGCCATTGAGAAAAGAGCTCTTCACATCCATTTGATACAGAAGAATGTTATGATGATTTGCATAGGCCAGCAGTATTCATATAGCTTCAAGCCTAGCCACAGGAGCAAATGTTTCATCAAAGTCAATTCCTTCAACTTGATTGTATCCTTGAGCAACGAGACGAGCTTTGTTTCTGACAACTTGACCATGCTCATCTTGCTTGTTGCGATATATCCATTTTGTGCCTATGATATTTTGCTTACGAGAATCAGGACGTTTGACTAGTTCCCATACATTATTCAACTCAAATTGTTGAAGCTCTTCTTGCATAGCTTGAATCCATTCAGGTTCCATGAAGGCTTCATCAACTTTCTTGGGTTCAGATATTGAGACAAATGCGAAGTGTCCACAAAGATTTGCTAGTTGTGTTGCCCTTGAACGAGTGAGTGGACCAGGTTCATTGATGCTATCAATTATTTTCTCAATCTGTACTTCATTTGCAACTCGTGGATGAGCAGGTCAAAGATTTTGCTCATTCTGCGCATTATCATCGTTGGAAGGATTGTCTTCAAGTAGAGCATTATCTTCAGGTTGGTCAGGTGCAGAGATGACGAGTTCCTCTTCAGGCTGAGCTTCAGACGGTATGATTTCTCTAGTTCCCATGAGCTTGATGGTTTCACTGGATGGAACTTCATCTAGCACATTTGGCAGGTGCTCTCCTTGCGAGCCGTTACACTCATCGAACCACACATCCACAGTTTCAACCACTTTATAGTGAAAGAGGTTGAAGACTCTGTAGGAGTGCGAGTCCTTTCCGTATCCAAGCATAAAACCTTCATGTGCTTTCGGTGCAAATTTTGAAGTGTGATGTGGATCCTTGATCCATCACCTGTCACCAAATTCTCTGAAGTAACTGACATTTGGCTTCTTACCAGTGAGGATAAACACGGTTGATGATATGGCATGCAGTATCAATGGCTTCAGGCCAGAACATTCTTGGAGTCTTGTATTCATCAAGCATCGTCCGGGCCATCTCAATAAGTGTTCTGTTCTTGTGTTCCACGATGCCATTCTGCTGCGGCGTGTACGCAGCTGAGAATTCATGAGTGATGCCCAAAGTATCAAGATAAGTATCGAGTCCAGTGTTCTTGAATTCAGTCACATTGTCACTTCTGATGTGCTTGATCTTGACGCCATAGTTGTTCATGGCTCGATTAGCGAAGCGTCTGAAGACATCCCGCACTTCAGTCTTGTAGAGGATTATATGCACCCAAGTATATCTTGAATAATCATCAACAATGACAAAGCCATAGAGACAAGCAGTAGTAGTAAGAGTTGAGTAGTGAGCGGGACCAAAGAGGTCCATGTGGAGCAGTTCGAAGGGTTGAGTCATTGTCATGATTGTCTTCGAGGGATGCTTGGCCCTCGTCATCTTTCCTGCTTCACATGCACCGCATAAGTGATCCTTCTTGAACTTGACGTCCTCGATGCCTATGACATGTTTCTTCTTTGCAAGAGTGTGTAAGTTCCTCATGCCAGCATGCCCTAGCTTCCGATGCCAGAGCCAGCATTCTGAAGCTTTTGCTAGAAGACATACGGCAAGCTATGGTCCTGCTGAGAAATCTACCATGTACAAATCATCTTTCCGATACCCTTCAAAGACTAGAGACTTCTCAGATTCCATTAGAACAAGGCAACGATATTTTCCAAATATCACAATCAAGTTTAAATCGCAAGGCATTGAGACAGACATTAAGTTGAAACCAAGAGATTCAACAAGCATCACTTTATCCATGTGTTGATCCCTTGAGATTGCAACTCTACCTAGACCAAATACCTTGCTTTTACCAGTATCAGCAAATGTGATGTGACTCTTGTCATATGGACGTAAAGTTGAGTCCATGAGAAGACTTCGCTTGCCAGTCATGTGATTAGTACACCCACTATCAATAATCCATTCTGAAGTAGCTGGTGTCATACCCTACAGTGCAGTTAGGGGGATAGGCTTCACGAAGAGAATTGTGAAGCATAAACTTTTGATGAGCAAGTGGATTATGAAAGCTTAGATTGAGGTTAGGACTGATAGGGCAAGTAGCAAGCGATTCAGGAACAAAATACATAATAAGACCATTTGGGCATTTGATCTTGCGCCCTACAAGAGTTTAAGGTCGCCAGCAATAGCTTCACACGAATTTGATTTTCGATTGGAGACCCTTCCCTACAAAAGAGAGTTAAGCTTTCTTAGCCACCCACATCTTGAAGGGTGGCTTCGAAGCAATGAGTCTAAGTGCAGCATCTGAGACTTTGGCTTTGGAGCCCTAGCAAATAGTCTTGCAGGTGGACAATAGTACTCATAAGAATAAGCAGAGTAGTTCTTGGTCTTATGAACATGGCGGTTTGATGAAACGCGCTCATATTCATAGGCCTGAGTATGGTTTACCTGCAAAACATTCGCGTTAGTACGACTCAGGTGAGTCCTTTGTCTGTATGAAGCCTTTGGACCATATGAAGCCTGTGGTCTGGGATTTGTCTTCTTCACTTGTGGTGTCATGACGACATTCACAGGAAGATTCTCCAACCACTTTTTCGGCACCCAGACTTTCTTCATAGGTGGCCAATTCCTGCAGTTAGTACCAATATACCTGGAAAACACTTCACCACTGTGATTCTTAAACAGTTTATAGTTTGCATCAAAGGATTCATCAATAACAATGGGATTAGCACAAGTGAAGCTAGACAGGGTGGATGGATCCATTGAAGGTTCCTTTGCAGCAACCCATGTGGTTTTGGGGTACTGCTCAGGTTTCCAGTAAGAGCCATCAGCATTCATTTTCCTTTCGAACCCATGACCCTCTTTCCTAGGGTTTCGGTTCAGGATCTGCCTTTTGAGGACATCACATAGTGTCTTATGCCCTTTGAGACTGTTGTACATCCCTATTTCAAGAAATGTCTTCAACCTAGCATTTTCATCGGCAATAGCAGTGGTATCCTCAACAGAGGGGCTAGTTACCACATCAACAGTTGAAGATATCACAATAGTAGCAGCAGTAGAACATCCAGCAACAGAAGTAGCGTTGTCACGCTCAATGCATTTAAGACATGGTGGTTCAAATCCTTCCTGAGCGGAACTGATCTGTTTGGCGCGAAGTGACTCGTTTTCCTTTTGAAGATCTTCATGAGCCGCTCTCAATTTCTCAAGATCTTGCTTCCTTTGAAGATAATCATAGGAAAGCTTTTCATGAGTTGTTGAGAGTGTTTCATGACGACTTTCAAGTTCCTCATACTTAACATGATGATTTTTTATGTCTTCAATTAAGGACTGAGATCGAGTCATTTCACCGTCTAACAGGGCATCACTTTTGTCTAACTGTTTTTGAATATGTTCCATAGCTTTCTGTTGTTCAGTTGCAATTTTAGCAAGTGTTTTGTAGCTGGGTTTGGAACCACAATCAGAGTCATCTTCACTGGATGTTTGATCGTGAGTAGTGCGTGTGTTTACCTTGGCACCGCGTGCCATGAAGCAGTAGGTGGGAGCGGAGTAGTCCTTGTCATTTGCATCAGCGTCGGTGATGAAGCCGTTGTCTTCAGTGTTGAAGATGGACTTGCCAACGTATGCTGTAGCCAGACTTGCAACGCCAGAATTGGAATCCTCCTCAGACTCCACCTCCGCCTCCTTAGAAGAGGACTCCTCCTCTGAATCCATTTCCTTGCCAACGAACGCACGAGCCTTGCCAGATGAGCTCTTCTTGTGTGATGAAGACTTTGAGGAGGACTTGGAAGAAGACTTTGATTATTTCTTCTTCTTCTTGTCGTCAGAATCATACTCCTTTCTCTTCTTCCTCTTGTTGTTCTCATTGTCCCACTGCAGACACTCTGAGATGTAGTGGCCAGGTTTCTTGCACTTGTGGCATGTTCTATTCTTGTAGTCATGAGCAGAAGCTTCATCATTCCTTGAGCTTGATCGTGAAGACTTTCTGAAGCCTTTCTTCTTGGTGAATTTTTGAAACTTCTTCACAAGCATAGCAAGCTCCTTTCCAATGTCTTTAGGATCATTAGAACTGCTGTCAGATTCTTCTTCAGATGAGGAGACAACTTTTGCCTTCAGGGCACGAGTTCGCCCATAGTTGGGACCGTAGATGTCTCTTTTCTCAGAAAGCTGAAACTCATGTGTGTTGAGCCTTTCAAGTATGTCAGACGGATCGAGTGTCTTGAAGTCATGACGTTCTTGAATCATCAGGGCTAGGGTGTCAAACGAGCTGTCAAGTGATCTCAGGAGTATCTTGACGACTTCATGCTTGGTGATCTTAGTAGCGCCAAGCTTGAAGTTCATTTGTGATGTCAGTGAGTCGATCAAACGTGAGCTGAACATTCTCATTGTCATTTCTCTTGAAGCGGTTGAAGAGGTTGCGAAGGACACTGATTCTTTGATCTCTCTGGGTTGAGATGCCTTTGTTGACCTTGGAGAGCCAGTCCCAGACTAGCTTAGATGTTTCTAGAGCACTCACACAGCCATACTGTCCTTTGGTCAGATGATCACAGATGATGTTCCTGGTAGTGGATTCCAGTTGAACGAACTTCTTGATATCAGCAGCGGTGACACCTTCACTAGCCTTGGGAAGGCCATTCTTGACGACATACCAGAGGTCGACATCAATGGCTTCAAGATGCATGCGCATCTTATTCTTCCAGTAGGGATATTCACTTCCATCGAAGACTAGGCACGCAACAGAGACTTTGATTATCCCTGCAGTCGACATAGCTAAAACTCCAGGTGGTTAAACCGAATCACACAGAACAAGGGAGTATGTTGCTCTGATACCAATTGAAAGTGCTAGTGATTGACTAGAGGGGGCTGAATAGGCGATTTTTAAGAAAGTCTTCAAAACATGGGAATTTCGAAGACAAACGATAGAAATAAACCTATTACCATGCAACAGAAGGTAGACTACACTAAGCAAGGCATAGTAAAATATTCAATGAAGTGAAAGCACAACGACTAATGGCAGCTAGGCAGTATAGATTAGGTAGGAAGATAGTATGAGGATAATCAGAACAAGCAGTCACTCAGTGAAGACAAAAGATAATGCAAACAGACAATGACTTCACAAGGACCAGCTGTAAATAAAGAGATGGGAAGGATAGAACAAGTGACTCGTTGAAGACAATGATTTTTTGGACAAGTTCCAGTTGCTGTGACAACTGTACATCTGGTTAGGGAGGCTGAGATTCAACTCAGAAGACCATGTCTTCACCTTATTCCCCTTGAGCTAAGGACACCCAGTCCTCGCCCAATCACTCTGGTAAGTCTTCAAGGCAGACTTCCAAACCTTCACATACTTCGTTCACCGGCAATCCACAATGACTCTTGGATGCTCAGAATGCGACGCCTAACCGGCTGGAGGATTCACAATCCTCAAGTGTAATATGTCTTAAGATCACACAGACAGGAAGACTTAAGGGATGCCTAACACTCTTTGGCTCTGGGTGTTTAGGGCTTTATCCTCGCAAGGAATTCTCTCTCAAAGGCTTTGAGGTAGGTTGCTCTCAAACGACAAAAGTCGTACACTAACTCTGAGCAGCCAACCATTTATGGTTGTAGGGGGTGGGCTATTTATAGCCACTAGGCAACCCGACCTGATTTATCCAAAATGACCCTGGGTCGCTAAGGAACTGACACGTGTTCCAACGGTCAGATTTCAAACACACACGGCAACTTTACTTGGGCTACAAGCATCACTTCACTCGAAGACATTGGATGTTGGTTAAGCATCACTTCAGTCATTCTGACTGGTTCACTTGGACCCCACTTAACAGTACGGTGGTTCCTATGACTCAACAAAGAAGAAAAACAACGACGAAACAACTAAGTCTTCGCACTCCATAGTCTTCACACGATGTCTTCTCTTGTCATAGTTTTCAATGTGAATGTCTTCACATCCCACCTTTGACTTCAATGTCTTCATACATTTTTAGGGGTCATCTCTGGTAGGAAAACCGAATCAATGAGGGACTTCTACCTCTGTTATCCTGCAATTCTCACAAACACATTAGTCCCTCAACCAGGTTTGTCGTCAATACTCCAAAACCAACTAGGGGTGGCACTAGATGCACTTACACGGGGTGTCGCTCACGGCCCCAAACGATGTGTACAGGGTTCCCAAGCCCACCAAATGGGCGACGCTTGGTATACCCGCGCCACGGTGCCTAGTCTGTCCCAAGCCCACCTGTACCGGGTGCCACTTGGTAGACTACTAACACTACCTACAAACACCAAAAATTAATTGCAACTCCTGGACAGAGATCGAGGCGGTTAATAAGTCGAGAAAGCTTGGAGTGCCCGGAGCCCAATGTGTGGTAGTAGTTGTTCACAAACACAGAACTCAGTTCCAGAGGACAGTTTAAATGAGACAACCCACCATGTACTCCTACATGGCCTCTCACTACTACCTTTACCAAATCGTATTCACACCCTAAGCTCTCAACAGTAAGACATGTTCACCACATTCCAATTCATCCCTGATGAATCAGACCTGACTCAACTCTAAGCAGTAGCAGACATAATAACAAGCATGAATGAGTAAGCACATCAGGGCTCAAACAACTCCTACTCATGCTAGTGGGTTTCATCTATTTACCGTGGCAATGACAGGTCATGCACAGGAAAGGGGTTCAACTACCGCAGGATGTAACAGTTGAATCATTGTTGTTCTAATGTAGTAAAAGAGAGCAGAAGTGAGAGAGTGGGACTGGATCGGAATTAACAAGGGGGTTCTACTTGCCTGTCACTTCTGAAGATAGTATAGCTCTTCATCGATCTCATCGTCGGTACCACGTCTACTGAGGGGGAACAAATACTGGCAACGGAGAGGAAACACAATCAATGCAAATGCAACAATATGATGCATGATCATGACATGGAAATTGTTGGATTTCGGGTTCCGGCAGACCCTTGAGGTTCGAACACTGGGGTGCGCGCGGAGATTTCGCCTCCTACCTACCTGCACTCCTCCGCCTTACTAGGATCTAAACTAAGGAAAGAACAACACAAGAGACAAAAGGTTTATACTGGTTCGGGCCACCGTTGTGGTGTAATACCCTACTCTAGTGTGTGGTGTGGTGGATTGCCTCTTGGGCTGATGATGATGAACAATACAAGGAAGAACAACCTCGCGAGGGTCTGCTCTTGGCTGGGGCGATGAACTGCTGGGAGGGAGCTCAGTCACCCCTCTCTCTCTCTCTACCTGATCTTCTCTATCTCTCCAACTCTCTGGCCAGCTCTTTTTCCCCAGCCTCTTTTTGCTCTGTGGGTGGCTGGTCCTATTTATAGAGGCCGTGGTCCTCTTCCCAAATATCGAGCGGGAAGGGAGCCAACAATGGCGGGCTAATTTGAAGGGGGACAGCTAGTATCAACTATCCTGACAAAAGTGGTCTTCGCCTGCGCAAAGCTCTGGCGATGACGCCATCTTGGGCTCCACGGTGACCTCCGTCTCGTAGTCCTCCTGGTCTTGGTCTCGTTGCACTGAAATGGCAACCTTTGCCTGATGCCTTGGTACTCCGTGGCTACGCTTTCCCCCTTTGCACCAAAGAGGAAGGGAGGATGCTGCGCGGGCTGGCACCCGCCTGGCGCCCCCGGTCGTCATGGCTTGCGTCATGGGCACCTCGTGAGATACCCCGCCTTGATCTCTCCGCCTCCTCGTGAGCCAGCCTGACGAGGCCGCGCCTGAGGAAGCTCCGCGTCGTCCGCCCCGCGAGGCTTGGCCCCTCGTGAGGGTCTTGGGTTTGTGTTGGTGAAGATGGGCCGCGCTGGGCCCCCCTTTGAGCCACGCCGCAGGCCGCAGGCAGGCAAGTCTGGGGACCCCCGTTCCTAGAACGCCGACAGTAGCCCCCGGGACCAAGGCGCGCCCGGACTTGGCCGTGCAGGGAGGCGGAAGGGCAAGAGCAAAGAGCCACGGGCCCTAACAGCCTGTGGCCTTGGGCGCCGCGTGGCGGTTGATTGGACGTGGGCGTCTCCACTTCCTGTCACACCCTAGCTAGTCATGCATTAGAGTGTTGCATCATGTTTATTCCTTCACCAGAAACCTGAAATGGGGATGACAGAACCCCCAGTCCCCTCTGAAACCAACTAGGGTTTACTAAAAACTTTTTCAATGAACCTGAAATGCCCTTCTAAAATGCCCATCATTTTTGTCTTGGTTCAGAACCTCTGCCAAAAGTGGTGCACATTTTCCTAGGCCATCTTAGGGTTTTTGAATTAAATCATAAATATTTGAATTTGGGCATTTAAAATTATATAAAATATTTAAATGCTCAAATATCTCCAAACTAAAATGTTTCATGTTGGAAATAATCCAACTATGGACCAGGAGTAGTTTGGTGATTTTAGGAGTTGCCTAAGTATTTTATTTAATTCAACAAAGTTGCAGAAGTATTAAAAAAACAGAAAACAGAAAGAAATGGAAAAAACTTACCTGGCGCCCAGCACCCGGCCCACCTGCCGGCCCAGCCCAGCGCCGCTCCAGCGAGCTGCTTGCCGGCCAGGCAGGCAGGCAGGTGCCCGACGGCGACCGCAGCGCGCGCCACGCACCTGCTCGCCGCCTCGCCGCTCCCCTCGCCCGGTGACGTCGTGGACCGGCCTCCCTCGCTCCCCCGAACCCCCCAGACACCCCCTCTCCTCTCCAGCTCCTCCCCCTCGCGCTCCCCCGCCATGGCCGACGCCACCATCGCCGTGCCTTCGTCGTAGCCGTGCTCCCCGCCACCCGTGCGTCCTCTCATCGTGTCCAGGAGCTCCGCCGCTGTCCACTCCATCGAGCAAGCCGAGCCCCGAGCGCTCGCAACGCCCGAGTCCACCGCAACGACCTCGCCCGAACCGCCGTCGCCGGAGATCCCCTTCAACGCCGTCGTCGCTCCGGTCCATCTCCGGCCACACCAAGGGCTTCGTCGCACTCACTGTGAGCTTAGCCATCTTCCCCCCTCCTTTTCTTGCTCCCGAGCCGTGTAGCAACCTCCCGGAGCTCAACCGCACCCACCGCCATGGAGCTCGTCGCCGACGTGCTCCCGGTCACCCTCCGACCACTCCACGGTGTCCATCATGCTCACCGTGTCACTTAGCACCTAGCTAGCCACTCCCCGAGCCTCTCCGACCCCTCTAGCGTCAAGTTCGTCTTCGGCCGAACCCCGGTGGCCGCCAAAGTCGTCGCCGGCGCCAACTCCGGCCACCCCGACCCCAACGGACTCCACCAAGAGCTGCGGCTCGTCCTCAGCTCCACTCCGGTGGTCTCCGCGACCCATTTGGTGGCCGAAACGGCCAAAACCACTTCCGCCGCCGCGTCGGGCTCGCCGGCGGCTAACGCCGGTGCAGCCGACCCGGGTTTGACCACGGGTGGGCCCTGGTTGACTCCCCTGAGTCAATGACAGGTGGGGCCCAGCCCTGTTAATTAAACAGGTTTAGTTTTAATTAAACTTTAATTAATCTAATCACACTGACACGCGGGACCCACTGTCAGGTTTGACCCGGACGTGTTCCGTTGACCTGCTGACGTCACACTGACGTCAGGCTGACGCAATAATTGATTTTCTGGAATTAATCTAATATAGGAAATTCCAGAATATAGTTTAAACTTCAAAAATTCATAACTTTTATTCTGTAACTCCAAATCAGACAAATTATATATGAAAAATGATCAGAAAAATCCAATCTATCCATCTGTACTATTTTCATGCATGATTAAACAAGTTAACCTGATGTTTAATGCAGAACAAGGAAAAGCACTTTAAAAGGCCATGTTTGAGTTTGAAATTTGAATCTTTGATTCAAATTGGTACAAACCCTTCTGGTCTTAGTTGCATTAGCCCAACACACTCATATTGCTATGTTTCATGCATGCATCATATTGTTGCACATTGTTTGGTGATGGTTGTGTATCGGTGTTCTTTGCGGCAGGTTCTGCCCCGAGGAGTACCGTGATTACCCTAACGAAGAACCGTATCAGTGCATCGAACCATCAGGCAAGCAACCAACCATTTGATCATATCGATACAATCCCATGTTCTCGCTCCTGCTCTCTTTTACTGCATTAAGACAACGCGTTTCAAACTGCTGTGTGCTACGGTAGTTGAACCCATTTCCTCTGCATGACCTGTCATTGCCACAGTAACTAGATGAAACCCACTAGCATGTGTAGGAGTTGATTGAGCCATATGTATGTGTTGTTCCTACCTTGCTATGCCTGCTATGCTTAGAGTCGTGTCAGGTCTGGTTCATCTGGGTGATGGCTAGAGTGAAATGATTATGTCGGTAATGAGAGTGGTGTGGTGAACACGATTTGGTAAAGGTATCGATGAGAGGCCATGTAGGAGTACATGGTGGGTTGTTTCATTGAAGCCGACCTTAAGCACTGAGATCTGTATGTGTGATTTAAGATACAGCTACTACCATGCATTGGGCCCTGAAATATGACCCCGCTCGACTTCTTATTCACCCTAGCTCTCTGTCCAGGAGTTGCAAGTAGTTTCTGGTGTTTGTAGCCTACTGGAGGCCGTGGACAGCGCTGACCGTAGGGGTGGGCTGTGATGCGGTAGGTACGTGGCCGGGTGTACCGAATACCCGTTAGGTATCTCGGGAACCCTGTTCACATCGTTCGGGGCCGTATGGGAAACCTCGGCCGGACTCCCTGCGGATGGAACCTGGATAGGCGATAAACCTGGACTAGAGGCTTAAGTGTTTAGGTAGGTCGTGGTCTACACCCACGTCGGCTTTCGCTTGAAGTCTGCCGAGCACATGTCGTGTGCAGACGCTAAGTGGTGGAAACATGTATGAAGAAGTACACCCCTGCAGGGTTATCATGATCTATTCGAATAGCCGCGTCCGCGGTAAAGGACTACTTGGTTGCCTATACAGTTCATAGACAAGTAAATGGAAACTACTAAAAGCCTCAAGATAAGTGTGAGTGCCGAGGATGGCTCTTCCGTAGGAAGACGGAGGTGGATCCTCGGTAGTGTATTGAAGTGGAGAATAGTGGACTCGTGTGCGCAAAACCATTTCAAGTTGGAGTCTCGTAGGTTAGCCTAGCCAAGAGTCAAAGCTGGCTTGCTGCAATAACTCCACCAACCCTTCTTGATAATATGCATGTATGTAGGATCTGATGTAAGTCTTGCTGAGTACCTTTGTACTCATGTTGCTATAATTTACATTTTTACAGAAGACGCTGCAACCCCTTCTGATGGGTTCTACGTAGACGTTGACATCAATGAGTAGGCTAAGGCCCAGGTGGTGATCCTGAGCTTGTGAAGGACCACGTAGTATAGCTAGGCTTTCCAAGCCTCTTTTATTTTACTAGTTGTCTGTACTCAGACAAGTTACTTCCGCTGCTGGTTTGTATGACTGTATGACTTGAATGCTGGGTCGTGTGACCCGTACCTGTGTGTATGATTATGTATGGCTCCCTGAGCCTTAAATAAAGTACTTGTGTCGTAGAGTCATGTTGTGATGCCATGTTGTATTTGCACATATCGAGCATACTGTGTGTATGCTATTGAAATGCTTGGTATGTGTGGGATCTGACTATCTAGTTGTTTATCTTTAGTAGCCTCGCTTACCAGGAAATGTCTCCTAGTGTTACCACTGAGCCATGGTAGCTTGCTACTGCTCTGGAACACTTAGGCTGGCCGGCATGTGTCCTTCTTCGTTCCTGTGTCTGTCCCTTCGGGGAAATGTCACGCATTGAGTACCGGAGTCCTGTTAGCCCGCTACAGCCCGGTTTACCGGAGTCCTGCTAGCCCAGTGCTACAGCCCGGACCCACTTGCTGATGACCGACACGTTCGTTGCTGGGTCATGGATGCCTGTCCCTGTAAGTCTGTGCCACTTTGGGTTTACGACTAGTCATGTCAGCCCGGGCTCTTTATCATATGGATGCTAGCGACACTATCATATACGTGAGCCAAAAGGCGCAAACGGTCCCGGGCAAAGGTAAGGCGACACCCGTGGGGATACCGTGCGTGAGGCCGCAAAGTGATATGAGGTGTTACAAGCTAGATCGATGTGACATCGAGTCGGGGTCCTGACAGCGTTGGCATCAGAGCCGGACTGCCTGTAGGTTCTCCAAGCCAAACTGGTCGATGTTGAGTCTAGAAATTCTTTAGTTATATGTAGGGGAATTGTTTGTGGGTTGGAACGTAAGGCTCTTTTTACTCCTTTATCTTATGACATTCTGATCTGAGTCAGTCTATTCTTCCACCGGGGGTTAAGGAATTAGGATCTATTCTCTCTATCAGGATCACGTGTTACTAATCAGTAGTACCTTATAGGTTTGATGGTTACAAGCCTAGTTCAGTTCTACTACCACATTATGTTGCTAGGATGGACTCAGAACTTTGATATGATGATGTTGAGTGTGAATGAAATCCTTTGTCAAATGTCTCAAAATCCTTCTTGAGCATTTACAGCTGTTATGCTGCCGAAATTTTGCTAGAAATTCTAATGCCTTTGCATTATGATTGTGTTTTCAGATGGCCACTCGCGACCTCAATCAAGTGGTTCGCCTGACTCGATGCCTAGATGTACCCGGTCATACCGCCATGTTGGTCAGGGTAATGACTGAGGCTGGATACCGTTGGTATCCTGAGTACACGGTCGAAGAGCAATTCCGAGACTTTAATCAAAGCCAGTATCTCTGCACTGTCAGGATATTTCCATCTTATCCTGGGTCCACCGAGCCCCTTCACTGCTCCTATGGACTCGGGGTTACTATTGAGATGGCTGTGCAGGACGCCGCCTACTCTATGATGACCATCATGCGAGTCAGGTCTGGCCTATTTCGGGACTCTGATTTCCGGTATATGCCAGGATCACTTCCGGGAGCACAAGGGTATCTCCAGGCTATCTATGCTGACCCCACTCAGGAGGATTCACGGACTCGCACTACTGCTGAGATGCTCGAGGATAAGGACCGTGAAAATCGGGCCTTGAGGTTAGAGCTCTTCAATACCCGTGCTGACCATTGGGCCACATTGACTCGGTTTGCACCGGCGGTGCAAGCTGGATATTCGGATATGCGCGATCTCTATCCTGTGAGATCTGCTCTGCCAGACGTGATGGGTTGGCGTGATGTAGGAGGCATCACCCCACCTCGCGGTCCCCGCAGGCCACCGTCTGTTGGTCCAAGACCTCATCCTAGTCCCTATGGTCCACAAGCTCCGCGAGATCGTCTGTTTCCGGATGATCATGTTGAGCTTCCAGGCTATGGAGGTGACTTCTACGAGGACTACTACGGATCGGTCTGAGTTAGTAGTAGTATCACTAGTTCGTGTTAGCTGTGTCGTCTATCGTCCTGCGTGACTCGTGGGATATGACCTAGTTTGTATCGCCTTCCGGAGGTGTAGAAAAATAATGTATAGGAGCTTGGAATGCCTCCGATGAGATGTAATCCTCTTTTCACCGTAATAGTACCTTGTTTGGTCTTGTACTAAACCCTGTATGGTGTGTATGACGATGGAATAAAGAAGCAGTTTCTGTATCTACCATGTCATACGGATGATCATCTTGCATTCCGAGTTATTCCTTACATTCTGTATCCTATGTCGGAATTTTATCATCCTGACTAAATCATTGTCTTGTTTACCTAGGATGGTCAACACGCGCACTAACCCTGCTCCTCAAGAGCAGGCCGAAGGCAGTGAAGTCAGGAATGCAAATCTGCCTCATCCTCCTTCCCTAGCCGAGGTTATGATGGAAGCCGAAAGAAACAAGCGGGAGACCAACCGTTTGTTGGAGCGTATTGAACAGAACACAGCACACCATCAGAGGACTAACGTGGTGTCACTCAGTGATTTCATCAAGTTACATCCACCCACGTTCCACCACTCCGTCGAGCCTCTCGACGCTGATGACTGGCTTCGCAGTATTTCTCACAAACTGCGTTCCGCGCTGGTAGCGGAGGCTGACAAGGTCACCTTTGCTGCATATCATCTTGAAGGCCCCGCCAGTCTATGGTGGGAGAATTATGGAGCTATGCGCCCAGCGGGCCATGTCACTACTTGGGCTGAATTCAGCGAGGCTTTCCGTGAACATCACATTCCGGAGGGTCTCATGGACCGTAAACGTGAGGAATTTTGCAGTTTCACTCAGGGCCGACTCTCTGTGGATGCTTACAGCAGGGAGTTCGGTAACCTCGCACGATATGCAACTGAGGAAGTTTCTACTGATGCCAAGAAGCAAGCAAGGTTCCGTAAGGGGCTTAGTCCTGAGCTTCGCCGCGACCTCCGTCTGCATGAGTGCACATCTTTTCAGAAACTTGTTAACAAGGCCATCAGTGCTGAAACTGGTCAGACTGATTATGATGCAACACGCAAGCATGGCCGTGACATGGGTTCCTCATCCGGTGCTGGTCCTCAGAAGCGCCGCGTGTGGGTGCCCAACACCGCCCTGCCACCCAGGTTCACACCGAGGCCATCTTTCCAGGCGCCTCGCCCTGTTCAACAGTCTGCACCAGCCAAGCCCTATGGGGGTCCAACCAACAATGCTCCTCCACGTACCAGTTCCGTGACTTGTTTCAAGTGTGGGGAATCTGGTCACTATATGCGTGAGTGTCCCCAGACCAACCCCAACCAATCTGCTAAAGCTGTTGGCCGTGGCAAGCCGACAGGGAAAGTGTTCCACGCCAAGCCGGCCACCGCTACACGTGGCCATGTCAACTGTATCTCTGCCGAAGAAGCTCAAGAGGATCCCAACGTCGTTCTCGGTACGCTCCTTGTTAATTGCCACCCGGCATCTGTTCTTTTCGATACAGGAGCCTCTCATTCATTTATATCCGAGAACTATGCTCGTTTGCATAACACCGCATTCTGTAACATGCCATCCACTATGGAAATTTCTACTCCCGGTTCTAGATGGCAGACCTCCAGGGTAAGTTATGGAAATGAAATCCAAGTCGACAGACTTGTTTTCCTTGCATCTTTGATAGCTCTCAAATTTTCAGATATTAATATCATTTTGGGTATGGACTGGATGTCAGCTCATCATGCCAAAATTGATTGCTTCTCTAGGACTGTTCAACTCACTCATCCTTCGGGGAAGATAGTCAATGTCTTGACCCGATAGCCGAGCGACAGTTATATTCTCTTAACGCCAGCCCTTTGCCAGACCTTGAGGACGTTCCGGTAGTCCGTGACTTCCCGGATGTCTTCCCAGAGGAATTGCCAGGTGTTCCACCTGACAGGGATGTTGAGTTCGTAATAGACCTCATTCCAGGAACCGTTCCGATTGCTAGAAGACCCTATAAGATGGCACCACTAGAACTAGCCGAGCTTAAGAAACAACTCGATGAGTCCTTGAAAAAGGGTTTCATCCGACCTAGTTCATCTCCGTGGGCTTGCCCCGTCCTCTTCGTCAAGAAGAAGGATGGTACGGACCGGATGGTTGTAGATTATCGACCTGTCAATTTGGTCACAATCAAGAACAAATATCCGCTTCCCAGGATCAACGACCTGTATGATCAGCTCGCTGGATCCTCAGTCTTCTCCAAGATGGATTTGAGGTTGGGCTACCATCAAATCAAAATCAGAAACGGGGACATTCCTAAAACGGCCTTTGTTACTCGTTATGGCCAATACGAGTACACCGTCATGTCTTTCGGTTTAACCAACGCTCCAGCCACCTTTTCTCGGTTAATGAACTCAATATTCATGGAGTATTTGGATAAATTCGTCGTGGTTTACCTCGATGATATACTCATCTACTCCAAGAACGAGGAAGAACATGCCGAACATCTAAGGCTAGTGTTGAAGAAACTTCGAGAGCACCGCCTTTATGCCAAGTTTTCCAAATGTGAATTTTGGTTGTCAGAAGTGACCTATCTGGGTCATGTAATATCTGGTAAAGGTATTGCTGTTAACCCTGAGCGAGTTCAAGCCGTCCTTAATTGGACTCCACCTGAATCGGTCAAGCAAGTTCGGAGTTTCCTTGGCCTAGCGAGCTATTGTCGTCGCTTTGTCGAGAACTTCTCCAAAGTTGCTAAACCTCTAACCGAACTCCTTAAGAAGGATAAAAAGTTTGAATGGACTCCACAATGTGAGCACAGCTTTCAGGAACTGAAAAGACGCCTGACTTCTGCTCCCGTTCTGGTACCGCCAGACTTCTCTAAGGACTTTGTTATCTACTGCGACGCCTCGCGACAAGGACTAGGCTGTATTCTCATGCAAGATCGACATGTAATTGCTTACGCCTCACGGCAATTGCACCCACATGAGGAGAATTATCCTACTCATGATCTAGAGCTTGCAGCTGTAGTCTATGCACTTAAAACCTGGCGACATTACCTCCTCGGTAATCGTTGCGAAATATTCACTGATCACCAAAGTCTGAAGTACATCTTCACCCAACCGGATTTGAATCTCAGGCAAAGACGTTGGGTCGAGTTGATCACAGATTTCGACTTAGGAATAACTTACACCCCAGGGAAAGCCAACGTCATGGCTGATGCACTAAGTCGTAAATCTTATTGTAACAACCTGATGTTACAACAAAGTCAACCGCTTCTCCATGAGGAATTTCGGAAGCTTAACCTTCACATTGTTCCTCAAGGATTTCTTTCCACCTTGGTGGCGAAACCTACTCTTACGGATCAAATCATCGCTGCCCAGAAGCGAGATAAGGGAATAGCTAAGATCAAGGAGAACATTGCTAGCGGAGGTGCTAGTTGTTTCTCCACAAATGATCATGGTGTTGTGTACTTTGAGAACCGTTTAGTGGTTCCCAAGAACCAGCATCTACGACAGTTGATCCTTAAGGAGGCTCATGAATCTCCTCTCACCATTCATCCGGGTAGTACCAAGATGTATCAGGACCTACGCCAGAGGTTCTGGTGGACTAGGATGAAGAGAGAAATTGCTCAGTATATTGCTAATTGCGACGTCTGTCGTCGTGTAAAAGCAGAGCATCAACGGCCTGCTGGCACCCTTCAGCCCCTAGCTATTCCTGAATGGAAATGGGATAAAATTGGTATGGATTTCATTACCGGTTTTCCCAGGACCAAGAGAGGGAATAATGCTATCTTTGTCGTTGTCGATCGTCTTTCCAAAGTGGCCCATTTCTTACCTGTTCGTGAGAGTATAACCGCTAGTCAGCTGGCAGACCTATACATCTCCCGAATAGTGTCTCTCCATGGTGTTCCTTTGGAAATTAACTCGGATCGAGGAAGTCTTTTCACCTCTCGATTTTGGGAAAGTTTCCAAAACGCTATGGGAACCCGCCTTTCCTTTAGCACCGCTTTTCACCCTCAATCGAGTGGTCAAGTAGAACGCGTCAACCAGATTCTAGAAGACATGCTTCGAGCCTCTGTTATCTCTTTCGGAATGGAGTGGGAGAAATGCCTTCCATTTGCCGAATTTGCTTACAACAACAGCTATCAATCTAGCTTGGGTAAAGCCCCTTTTGAAGTTCTCTATGGACGACGGTGTCGAACACCCCTTAACTGGTCAGAGACCGGGGAAAGACAATTCTTTGGCCCGGATATGATTCATGAAGCAGAAGAGCAAGTTCGCATCGTTCGTGAAAAGTTGAAAACAGCCCAATCTCGTCAAAAGAGTCAATATGACCGAAAACATAAGGCTATGACTTTCGAGGTTGACGAGAAGGCTTACCTTCGGGTTACCCTCTGAAGGGAACCCATCGTTTCGGTATCAAAGGCAAATTGGCTCCTCGTTACATTGGACCTTTTCGCATTCTCGCTAAACGAGGAGAAGTTGCCTACCAGTTGGAACTACCTCCGCACCTCTCCAGAGTCCACGATGTCTTCCACGTTTCTCAACTCAGGCGTTGCTTCTCGGATCCTATCCGTGGAGTGGACTACGAAACGCTTGATCTCCAAGATAATCTTACATATCGAGAGTACCCCATTCGTATCCTCGATCAGGCCGAGCGTACCACTCGACGTCATAATATCAAGTTTCTCAAAGTTCAATGGTCGCACCATTCTGAGGATGAAGCAACTTGGGAAAGGGAGGATCGTCTTCGACTCGAGTATCCCGCCTTCTTCCCGGAGGAACCCAAATCTCGGGACGAGATTCTTTTGAGTGGGGGTGAGTTGTCACACCCTAGCTAGTCATGCATTAGAGTGTTGCATCATGTTTATTCTTCACCAGAAACCTGAAATGGGGATGACAGAACCCCCAGTCCCCTCTGAAACCAACTAGGGTTTACTAAAAACTTTTTCAATGAACCTGAAATGCCCTTCTAAAATGCCCATCATTTTTGTCTTGGTTCAGAACCTCTGCCAAAAGTGGTGCACATTTTCCTAGGCCATCTTAGGGTTTTTGAATTAAATCATAAATATTTGAATTTGGGCATTTAAAATTATATAAAATATTTAAATGCTCAAATATCTCCAAACTAAAATGTTTCATGTTGGAAATAATCCAACTATGGACCAGGAGTAGTTTGGTGATTTTAGGAGTTGCCTAAGTATTTTATTTAATTCAACAAAGTTGCAGAAGTATTAAAAAAACAGAAAACAGAAAGAAATGGAAAAAACTTACCTGGCGCCCAGCACCCGGCCCACCTGCCGGCCCAGCCCAGCGCCGCTCCAGCGAGCTGCTTGCCGGCCAGGCAGGCAGGCAGGTGCCCGACGGCGACCGCAGCGCGCGCCACGCACCTGCTCGCCGCCTCGCCGCTCCCCTCGCCCGGTGACGTCGTGGACCGGCCTCCCTCGCTCCCCCGAACCCCCCAGACACCCCCTCTCCTCTCCAGCTCCTCCCCCTCGCGCTCCCCCGCCATGGCCGACGCCACCATCGCCGTGCCTTCGTCGTAGCCGTGCTCCCCGCCACCCGTGCGTCCTCTCATCGTGTCCAGGAGCTCCGCCGCTGTCCACTCCATCGAGCAAGCCGAGCCCCGAGCGCTCGCAACGCCCGAGTCCACCGCAACGACCTCGCCCGAACCGCCGTCGCCGGAGATCCCCTTCAACGCCGTCGTCGCTCCGGTCCATCTCCGGCCACACCAAGGGCTTCGTCGCACTCACTGTGAGCTTAGCCATCTTCCCCCCCTCCTTTTCTTGCTCCCGAGCCGTGTAGCAACCTCCCGGAGCTCAACCGCACCCACCGCCGTGGAGCTCGTCGCCGACGTGCTCCCGGTCACCCTCCGACCACTCCACGGTGTCCATCATGCTCACCGTGTCACTTAGCACCTAGCTAGCCACTCCCCGAGCCTCACCGACCCCTCTAGCGTCAAGTTCGTCTTCGGCCGAACCCCGGTGGCCGCCAAAGTCGTCGCCGGCGCCAACTCCGGCACCCCGACCCCAACGGACTCCACCAAGAGCTGCGGCTCGTCCTCAGCTCCACTCCGGTGGTCTCCGCGACCCATTTGGTGGCCGAAACGGCCAAAACCACTTCCGCCGCCGCGTCGGGCTCGCCGGCGGCTAAACGCCGGTGCAGCCGACCCGGGTTTGACCACGGGTGGGCCCTGGTTGACTCCCCTGAGTCAATGACAGGTGGGGCCCAGCCCTGTTAATTAAACAGGTTTAGTTTTAATTAAACTTTAATTAATCTAATCACACTGACACGCGGGACCCACTGTCAGGTTTGACCCGGACGTGTTCCGTTGACCTGCTGACGTCACACTGACGTCAGGCTGACGCAATAATTGATTTTCTGGAATTAATCTAATATAGGAAATTCCAGAATATAGTTTAAACTTCAAAAATTCATAACTTTTATTCTGTAACTCCAAATCAGACAAATTATATATGAAAAATGATCAGAAAAATCCAATCTATCCATCTGTACTATTTTCATGCATGATTAAACAAGTTAACCTGATGTTTAATGCAGAACAAGGAAAAGCACTTTAAAAGGCCATGTTTGAGTTTGAAATTTGAATCTTTGATTCAAATTGGTTCAAACCCTTCTGGTCTTAGTTGCATTAGCCCAACACACTCATATTGCTATGTTTCATGCATGCATCATATTGTTGCACATTGTTTGGTGATGGTTGTGTATCGGTGTTCTTTGCGGCAGGTTCTGCCCCCGAGGAGTACCGTGATTACCCTAACGAAGAACCGTATCAGTGCATCGAACCATCAGGCAAGCAACCAACCATTTGATCATATCGATACAATCCCATGTTCTCGCTCCTGCTCTCTTTTACTGCATTAAGACAACGCGTTTCAAACTGCTGTGTGCTACGGTAGTTGAACCCATTTCCTCTGCATGACCTGTCATTGCCACAGTAACTAGATGAAACCCACTAGCATGTGTAGGAGTTGATTGAGCCATATGTATGTGTTGTTCCTACCTTGCTATGCCTGCTATGCTTAGAGTCGTGTCAGGTCTGGTTCATCTGGGTGATGGCTAGAGTGAAATGATTATGTCGGTAATGAGAGTGGTGTGGTGAACACGATTTGGTAAAGGTATCGATGAGAGGCCATGTAGGAGTACATGGTGGGTTGTTTCATTGAAGCCGACCTTAAGCACTGAGATCTGTATGTGTGATTTAAGATACAGCTACTACCATGCATTGGGCCCTGAAATATGACCCCGCTCGACTTCTTATTCACCCTAGCTCTCTGTCCAGGAGTTGCAAGTAGTTTCTGGTGTTTGTAGCCTACTGGAGGCCGTGGACAGCGCTGACCGTAGGGGTGGGCTGTGATGCGGTAGGTACGTGGCCGGGTGTACCGAATACCCGTTAGGTATCTCGGGAACCCTGTTCACATCGTTCGGGGCCGTATGGGAAACCTCGGCCGGACTCCCTGCGGATGGAACCTGGATAGGCGATAAACCTGGACTAGAGGCTTAAGTGTTTAGGTAGGTCGTGGTCTACACCCACGTCGGCTTTCGCTTGAAGTCTGCCGAGCACATGTCGTGTGCAGACGCTAAGTGGTGGAAACATGTATGAAGAAGTACACCCCTGCAGGGTTATCATGATCTATTCGAATAGCCGCGTCCGCGGTAAAGGACTACTTGGTTGCCTATACAGTTCATAGACAAGTAAATGGAAACTACTAAAAGCCTCAAGATAAGTGTGAGTGCCGAGGATGGCTCTTCCGTAGGAAGACGGAGGTGGATCCTCGGTAGTGTATTGAAGTGGAGAATAGTGGACTCGTGTGCGCAAAACCATTTCAAGTTGGAGTCTCGTAGGTTAGCCTAGCCAAGAGTCAAAGCTGGCTTGCTGCAATAACTCCACCAACCCTTCTTGATAATATGCATGTATGTAGGATCTGATGTAAGTCTTGCTGAGTACCTTTGTACTCATGTTGCTATAATTTACATTTTTACAGAAGACGCTGCAACCCCTTCTGATGGGTTCTACGTAGACGTTGACATCAATGAGTAGGCTAAGGCCCAGGTGGTGATCCTGAGCTTGTGAAGGACCACGTAGTATAGCTAGGCTTTCCAAGCCTCTTTTATTTTACTAGTTGTCTGTACTCAGACAAGTTACTTCCGCTGCTGGTTTGTATGACTGTATGACTTGAATGCTGGGTCGTGTGACCCGTACCTGTGTGTATGATTATGTATGGCTCCCTGAGCCTTAAATAAAGTACTTGTGTCGTAGAGTCATGTTGTGATGCCATGTTGTATTTGCACATATCGAGCATACTGTGTGTATGCTATTGAAATGCTTGGTATGTGTGGGATCTGGCTATCTAGTTGTTTATCTTTAGTAGCCTCTCTTACCGGGAAATGTCTCCTAGTGTTACCACTGAGCCATGGTAGCTTGCTACTGCTCTGGAACACTTAGGCTGGCCGGCATGTGTCCTTCTTCGTTCCTGTGTCTGTCCCTTCGGGGAAATGTCACGCATTGAGTATCGGAGTCCTGTTAGCCCGCTACAGCCCGGTTTACCGGAGTCCTGCTAGCCCAGTGCTACAGCCCGGACCCACTTGCTGATGACCGACACGTTCGTTGCTGGGTCATGGATGCCTGTCCCTGTAAGCACTGTGCCACTTTGGGTTTACAACTAGTCATGTCAGCCCGGGCTCTTTATCATATGGATGCTAGCGACACTATCATATACGTGAGCCAAAAGGCGCAAACGGTCCCGGGCAAACGTAAGGCGACACCCATGGGGATACCGTGCGTGAGGCCGCAAAGTGATATGGGGTGTTACAAGCTAGATCGATGTGACATCGAGTCGGGGTCCTGACACTTCCCCATGGCGCCTCGGCAACTGCACGGATTGGACAAGTCCCTGCATGCAAAGTGGGTCATAATTACCTGCGATCGTGGGGGCAGTTGGTTGGCCATCGCCAGTTATAAGTATGTGTCGGATTTCGGGTTCCGGCAGACCCTTAAGGTTCGAACACTGGGGTGCGCGCGGAGATTACGCCTTCTACCTCTCCGTCTCGCATAGATCTAGACTACTGAAAGAACTTCACAAGAGACACAAGGTTCATACTGGTTCGGGCCACCGTTGTGGTGTAATACCATACTCCAGTGTGTGGTGGGTGGATTGCCTCTTGGGGCTGATGATGATGAACAATACAAGGAAGAACAGCCTCGCGATGGTCTGTTCTTGGCTGGGGGGATGAACTGCTGAGAGGAGTTCAGCCACCTTTCTATTTCTCTCTCTCTTTCTCTCTCACTACCCAATTCTTACTTGTCGGCCGGTCGACCCTTTGCTCTGTGGGCGGATGGTCCTATTTATAGAGGCCCTGGTCCTCTTCCCAAATATCGAGCGTGAAGGGAGCCAACAATGGCGGGCTAATTTGAAGGGGGACAGCAAGTATCAACTATCCTGACAAAAGCAGTCTTCGCCTGTGCAAAGCTCTAGTGATGACGCCGTCTTGGGCTCCACGGTGACCTCCATCTCTTAGTCCTCTTGGTCTTGGTCTTGTTGCACCCAAATGGCAACCTTTGCCTGATGCCTCGGTACTCCGCGGCTGCGCTTGCCCCCTTTGCACCAAAGAGGAAAGGAGGACGCTGCGCGGCTGGCACCCGCCTGGCGCCATGAGTCATCATGGCTTGCGTCACGGGCACCTCATGAGGTACCCCGCCTTGATCTCTCCGCCTCCTCGCGAGCCAGCCTGACGAGGCCGTGCCTGAGGAAGGTCTGTGTCGTCCGCCCCGCAAGGCTTGGCCCCTCGCGAGGGTCTTGAGTCTTGTGTTGATGAAGATGGGCCGTGCTGGGCCCCTTTTTGAGCCACGCCGCGGGCCGCAGGCAGGCAAGTCTGGGGACCCCCGTTCCCAGAACGCCGACAGTAGCCCCCGGGCCCAAGGCGCGCCCAGACTTGGCCGTGCCGAGAGGCGAAAGGGTAAGGGCGAAGCGCCGCAGGCCCTAACAGCCTGCGGCCTTGGGCGCCGCGTGGCGGTTGATGGGACGTTGGTGTCTCCGCTTCCCCACGACGCCTTGGTGATCGCGCGAGTTGGACAAGTCCCTGCATGCAAATCGTGTCATGATTACCTGTGATCGTGGAGGCCGGCGGTTGGCCTTCGCCGGCTATAAGTACGGAACTGCGCGTGCCCTTCCAGTCCATCCCTCCTTGCTTCTCCTTCTTCCCGATCCTTGCTCCGTCTTGTCGCGATGGCTCTGATTCACCGGTTCTCTATAGCGGAGAAAGGAAAGGCTCCTCGAGAGGGACCAGACCCTCTCCCGCCGAAGAAATGGCTTGCCCTCTGCAGCCGGGACAAGGAGGACCGTCAGGTGGTGTCGAGGCCTCGGTGCGAGCAGGCTCTGCCGGGGTTCCCTCTTCCCTTGTATGCCCATGTCGAGGGCCTCGAAGGGGTCGATGCCGATCCCCGCGGTCAGCACCGTCGTCGGCGCCGATGGGCCATGAAGGTGTGGGTTCCTCCTCCTGGGGTCCACGCCGAGGGCTCCCCCCAAGAGTTCGTGCTCCACGTCACCATTCCTCTCCAGTCTTGGATCCGTTTGCCTCCCTTCGTCGCCTCCTTCATGCCGCCGGGGGAGCCCCTGGAGCTCTGGCTGCAGCACGCCGGATGCAGCACCCTCGCGACCGAGGCAGAGGTCGCGGTCGTCGCCCCGGGCGAGGTCTACATGACTCATGGCTGGAGGGAGATCGCCCGGGTTTGCAGGGTAAGGGGCGTCTTCGCGGTCCACTTGGAGTACGATGGCTGATGTTCTTCAAGGTCTTCGACGCGGATGGGCGCTGGCTGGAGTGTTGCCCCGGGAGAGGTGGCCAGGACCTCGCCATGGTGATGGCTGGGCCCGTCGACCGCTCCCTTGGCAGCTCTGCAGGCGATGGAGGCGCCGGGGGATCCAGCGACTCCAGCGAGATCTTCGCGACTCCGGAGACGAGCGATGACAGCTACAAGCCCGCGAGCTGGCGCCGCCCCTGGAGAAGGGCGGGCTCGTCTGGCCGTCGCCGACTCTAATCTGGATGGGGTTGGCGCCGGCGCTCGACGGCCCACTGTTGATGATGGCATCCTTTGCAGGAGTGCTTTTAGTTAGCATCCCTTAGGATCCGTTCCCTGCGAGGAATCAAAATGCGCCCCATGGGGGCTTGTAAGGTCCCTGTAATCCTGTTTGTTAATACATGAACCTCGTTGTAGAGCTGTGCGAGTTGCTGATTCCGTCTTAGCTCAGTTCTCCCTTCCGAACCTCGCGAGGGCTTGGTGCTCTCCACCGACAGGTCCCAGTCCCAAGGCGGCGTCAGCCGTCGCTGGTATGCCAGGTCGCGATGCCGTGGTCAAGGCCAGGAGGTCAGCGACCCGAGGTCCGGTAAGAGCCCCTGAGTCGTGATGCTCAGGAGGTCCCCTTTGGCGCCCAAGCAGCCGTCGCTCGGTGAGAAAGGAGAGCGGCGTCACTGACACGGAATTGCATGAGGTGCGGGGGTAGTGCTACGATAGCCGGTGCTTTCGGGCAGTGACTTATCTCGAGAGTCAGGGATCATTCCCGGTGTGTCGTCGGGTCCGCACGTCGGCAGGAGCAGAATCGCTCGGCGAGGTCCTCGCGTGCCCCTTCTTCCCCGCCTTTGCTCCCCTTCTGCTCTACATCCTCGGGTCCCAGCCCTCAAGCTAGTCTCAGTCGTCGCTGGTATGCCAGGTCGCGATGCCGTGGTCAAGGCCAGAGGGTGAGGGCTGGAGAGCCAGTAGGAGCCCTGAGTCGCGATGCTCAGGCACCCCCCCTTTAACGTGCAAGCGGTTCGCGCGGTTAAGAGTGGAAGGAACGCCGCGAGGGCCTTGCCGGGCGCAACTCCCTTAGGGGATCCTGTAAACTCATCATAGAAGGAAGAAAAGGTTGCCATGACAACTATCAGTCTGCCGTTAGTTGCTTCCGAGGGGAGGTGAGGCACTGGAGGCTTGACGAGGTGGCGCCATGCGGGGCTGCCGCGGTCAGAGCTCAGCCATTCAGGTTTGTCGGCGTTGCAGGGACGGACCCATGCGCAAGCGTAGTGCCGTTGTGGGAGCAATTCCGTCGGTTGGCGTCAGTTGAGCAGGCAACTAGATCAGACATGTTAGCCGCGAAGTAGGGGATTCATTCAAATAAACGCTGGAAAGGTAGACGTCGCTGGGTCGGGCCCGAGCGACTTGGGGATGATGCAGCCCGAGGGGCGCCCCCAACAAAGCAAGCTAACGACATGAAGTAAAAGCGATACATACCGCATGGACGGACCCATGCGGCCTGGGAACGATGCAGCCCTGGGAGGGCGCTCCCAGCTGGAAATGAGACTTGTAAGATGTCACCTGAGGGTGTCGAGGGCGAAGGGATGTTGGTGCAGCAGACTCGGTAGGCTGCGGAAGCCGATCCTCACGAGCCCCCAGGCCCAGGGGCCTCGGGAGGGTCCGGAGGCACTGGTAGCTCTTCGCGAATCATCTCCATCTCTGCCAAGGCTGCGGATCGCCTATCTTCTTCAGCCTCCGAGATGCCCCTCATGAGGCGCTGGCGCGTTGCAGCCGCGCCCGGCAAGCCGTAAGGCATGCGAACGTAGCTGTGGGGCGGACCCCCGCAGTGCCCCACTCGCGAGGGCTAGAGGCGCTCCATCGTGGCGGCTCGGTTGAGCCCTGGTACATCGATGCAGACACGCAGCCCACCATCCTCGCCTGGATGGGGAGCCATAGCCGGCAGGCGGCGGCAACCCCTCATGGTTCTTGATTCCTGTAGTTCTTGAATGGCCTTGTCGACGAACTCCTGCGGGTCTGACCTTCCTTCCCTTGCTCCTTCTTGAGGGAAATGTGCTTCGAAACACGCCTCCAAGTGGTGCCCAAGCGCCTCCCTCGTGACCCTGGCCAGGTCGGTGGCCCTCCAGGGGAGAGCCCCCGAGCCCTGCCCGAGGAGGGCGCTGGGCGCGCTTTCCTATGCGATAGAAGGAGGTTCCCCCTAGGCAGATGCGGGCCCTGAGGGCCCCGCCTCCCGAGGGGCTGGTCCGGACGATGTCTTCTTCTTCTTGGGTGCGGTCTCGGGAAGCCTCCTGCTTCCGCGATCCGGGTCTTCCAGTGTCGCGGCCTGAAAGGCTCGCTCCAGGGAACACACTGCATCCATCTCTTCACAGGGCACCGTGATGACTCCGCCACTTCCTGGCATCTTGAGGACGTTGTAGCTATGGTGAGTCACGGCCATGAACTTGGCCAGCGCTGGGTACCCGAGGATGGCGTTGTACGGCAGGCAGATGTGGGCGACGTCGAAGTCGATTAGCTCGGTGCGGTAGTTGTCGCGTGCCCCGAAGCTGACAGGGAGGAGGACCTGCCCAATCGGGACCATGGAGCCGTCGGTGATTCCGGAGAAAGGCTTGGTTGGCTTAAGATGGCTGTAGGGCACTTGGAGGTTGTTGAATGTTTCCACGGACAGGATGTTGAGCCTTGCCTCGCCATCGATGAGGGTCTTGGTGACCACCACGTTGCTGATGATTGGGGAACAATGCATCGGGAGGACTCCGGCTGTAGCCGCACACTTGAGCTGATCTCCCGAGCTGAACGTGATGGTGCACACCGACCACCTGAGAGGGCGCGTGGCTTCGAGCCTGGGGAGGACTGCGTTCACTTCGTGGGCAAACTGCTTGAAGATGCGTTGGGAGGCTGGGGCTTGAGCTCCGCCGAGGATGCAGGCGATGGCGCGTGGCTCCTGGAAGCCCCAGCCCCTTCGTCTTGATGGCGGTCCTCGTTTCTCCTTGGCTGAGGCGGCAGTGGAGGGAGGCCTGCGTGGCCCTATGGGCGATCCTCACGAGGCTGATCCCTCCAGTCCCCCTCGCGAGGCAGGTCCCGCCAGCGATCCTCACAAGCTTGATCGCGCCACCCTTGGTGCGGGCCGCGGTCTTCCCAGCGTCCTGCGTTTCTGCCTCCTCCTCGGCCGTAGCCCCGATCGGCGCATTCGGGACGATGGCCGATCCTTCCTTCTCGCACGGCGCGGAGTTCTTGGCATTCGTTGGTGTTGTGGGTGTGGAGCTCGTGGTACACACAGTACCGGCTGCCCTGGGAGGACTCAGGCAGATCTTTGCCCCGCTTGGTGTCTGGTTCTGCCGCGAGCACGGCAGCCCCCTTGCACTTCACGTCCTTTGCCTTGGGCTTCTTCTCTTCTGGGTCTGCGGCAAGCAGCTCGAGGAGGGAGAGGCGTCCCTCCTCAGCCCTGGCGCACTTGGTCGCCAAGTTGAACAGGTCCAGGGAGGTGTACAGGTCTTCATGCATGGCCAGCTCCTCCTTCATCTTGACGTCGCGCACACCATCGGAGAAGGCCGAGATGATGGCCTCCTCAGACACCTTGGGGATCTTGAGGCGCGCGCTGTTGAAGCGCTGGATGTACTTTTGTAGGGTCTCTCCAGGTTGTTGCTTGATGCGGCGCATGTCGCTCACCGCGGGTGGCCGGTCGCGAGTACCTTGGAAGTTGGCGATGAAGCAGGTGCGCATCTGGTCCCAGGAAGAGATCGTGCCTGGAGCCAGATTCAGGAGCCAGGTGCGAGCTCCTTCCTTGAGCGCCATGGGAAACCAGTTCGCCATGACCTTCTCGTCCCCGCTGGCAGCTTCGATGCCCAGCTCATAGAGCTGGAGGAACTCGGCAGAGTCAGTCCTGCCATCGTAACGAGGAGGCAGGTCTGGCTTGAACTTGCTGGGCCACGCGACGCTACGTAGCTCGGTGGTGTAGGCGCGGCAGCCTGCGGTGGCCACGAAAGCCTTCGGCTGGTGGAGAGCTTGGTCTTGAGGGTCCCCGCGCGCTGCAGCTAGGAGCAGCGCGGGGTCTTGGTGTGCCGGAGCCGGAGCATGGTCACGGCGCGCCGGAGCAGGGAGCGCCCGGGCAGCTCCTGGCGGGCGAGGGACTTCTTGGCAGCTCCGTTCTTGCTGCACTGGCACCTGACGGAGCGGGTTCCGCCCAGGGGCCACGCGCCTTCGAGCCATGGCATCTTCTTGGAGAGGAGGCGGCTGGTACGCCTCCGGGGCTTCGTTGCCCGCGCGGGGCGCGGTGTGCCGCAGCGGAACGGACGGCGTGGGAGAGCCCCCTGCGGCGCGAACAAGCTCGGCGACGCGATCGAGCCAATCGTCATAGACGTTGTCGATGGGACAGTAGCGCAGGAGCTTGTTTTCCGTGAGGAGCGCGGCTCGAGCCTCCAAGGGGGCGCGGAGCGCGCGGGACGAAGAACCAGCTGGTGCGAGCGATGGAGTAGCGGTGCGGCCGTCTTGCCGCACGGAAGGATGCTGAGACGAAGCTTGCTGCTCGCCCCCCGCCGGGCCGGTGGCGGCGTTGATGGCGGGCGACGGGGAACGACGAGGACGTCCGCCGACGGGCGCCGTCTGGGTGACACGGGAAGCAAGGGCGGCCCGGCGCTCGGCACGGGCCCAACGAGCGTCGGACATGGATGCGACGGTAGGAGGAGAACGGGGCGGTGGAAGACAAATTCCGGCGCACCCCTACCTGGCGCGCCAAATGTCGGATTTCGGGTTCCGGCAGACCCTTAAGGTTCGAACACTAGGGTGCGCACAGAGATTACGCCTTCTACCTCTCCGTCTCGCAAAGATCTAGACTACTGAAAGAACTGCACAAGAGACACAAGGTTTATACTGGTTCGGGCCATCGTTGTGGTGTAATACCCTACTCCAGTGTGTGGTGGGTGGATTGCCTCTTGGGGCTGATGATGATGAACAATACAAGGAAGAACAGCCTCGCGAGGGTCTGTTCTTGGCTGGGGGGATGAACTGCTGAGAGGAGTTCAGCCACCTTTCTCTTTCTCTCTCTCTTTCTCTCTCACTACCCAACTCTTACTTGCCGGCCGGTCGACCCTTTGCTCTGTGGGCGGCTGGTCCTATTTATAGAGGCCCTGGTCATCTTCCCAAATATCGAGTGGGAAGGGAGCCAACAATGGCGGGCTAATTTGAAGGGGGACAACAAGTATCAACTATCCTGACAAAAGCAGTCTTCGCCTGTGCAAAGCTCTGGTGATGACGCCATCTTGGGCTCCACGGTGACCTCCGTCTCGTAGTCTTCTTGGTCTTGGTCTTGTTGCACCGAAATGGCAGCCTTTGCCTGATGCCTCGGTACTCCGCAGCTGCGCTTGCCACCTTTGCACCAAAGAGGAAAGGAGGACGCTGCGCGGTCTGGCACCCGCCTGGCGCCTTGAGTCGTCATGGCTTGCGTCACGGGCACCTCGCGAGGTACCCCGCCTTGATCTCTCCGCCTCCTCGCGAGCGAGCTTGACGAGGCCGTGCCTGAGGAAGGTCCGTGTCGTCCGCCCCGTGAAGCTTGGCCCCTCGCGAGGGTCTTGAGTCTTGTGTTGATGAAGATGGGCCGTGCTGGGCCCCCTTTTGAGCCACGCCGCGGGCCACATGCAGGCAAGTCCGGGGACCCCCGTTCCCAGAACGCCGACAGTATGGACCGGCGCGCGCCCTTCCAGTTCATCTCTCCTTGCTTCTCCTTTTCTTCATGTCCCCGTCAAGGAGGTTCTCGGTCGCAGAGAAGGGGAAGGCTCACCAGGTTGAGCTTGCCTCTACCCCACCCAAGCGCGGCCGAGGGCGCCCTCGTAAACATCCTGTGGCCACCATGGTGGCTCCCCGCGGCCGTGGAGGCGATCTTCAACACAGCGACGGGCGGATTGCTGCGGCCGAGGGGCGCGCTCCGGCTGCGCGTACCCCTAGGCCACGCTTTCGCCCTCCTGAAGTGCTGCCGGAGTTCGTTGTGTGGTCGGCGGGGCCGACCAGCACCCGGCTTCCACTTCCTCGCTTTCTCCTTGGCGAGCTCCCGGCCGGCACCCCGGGCGGCCTCTGGCTCCAGGCCGACGGCTGCTGCAGCTGGGCCTCATGGGTCTCACTGGAGGTCTCCACGGCCGGGAGCCTGTTCCTGGCCCGCGGTTGGCAGATGTTTGCCCGCGCGCGTGGCCTGAGCCGTCTGTGCACCCTACACTTCAAGTTCGACGGCGATGCCACCCTCTACGTGAGGGTGTTTGGGGAAGATGGTCGCCATGCAGGGTGCTGCCCCGAGGGTGACGACCGCGGCTGGGAACCCAGCTCCAGCGATGATGGAGAGGGCAGCACTCGCGCGGCCAGTGGTGCTCAGGGTTCCTCAAGCTTCTCCGGTTCTTCTTCGGGCGGCGACTCTTCTAGCGGTGGCCGCGGTCAGCCTCCACGCCGTCGTATCTTCTTGGGGGGTGGCAACGTGTCCGCCCGCCGTCGCGGCCCGGTGAAGCGCGAGAGGGAATCCGCCTGAGCTCCGGAGGCAGCTCGGGCCTTCCCTGCAGGCCGGTGTGAGGCGAGCCGCACCGGATTTGTTCTTTATTTTCCTTTTTCCTGCGTAGCAAAGACAATAGTGTGTAGCCCTGCGGGGGCGTGTTTGGGTTATTGCTGTTAATCGTCGTTTTGCTTTCGTTACCGTACCTTCCGGCGATGTGCCCGAGCGTGGATAGTTCCCGGCCCCGACCATGGGGGGGGGGGGCGACCGACGCAGGCCCTTGGTTTGTGTCGCGGTGCCCATGGGGCACGGACTGGAGGGCTGCTCCTGTAAGGGGCCCAGGCCACGAATTCTTTGAATGACTAAAATAGGGACACTCGCGAGGGCGCTCAGCTGCTCTCCTCGCGAGGCCTTGCACAAGAGAAGTCGAGGTAGGAGAGTGAAAAGTCGAAGAACCACAAGCCAAAGACGGCGACAACTTCAATAAAACTTCGAATGAGAAGGAACAAGCCAACTGCGGAAAGCAAATGAAAAGCCGCGTCCGGCACCTAATCTAGTCTTCAACATCTTCTCACCAGCGCGAAGCTAAGTGCTGCCACTGGGCGTGGGAGGGAGCCCCAGGGCCTGAGGCCGGCGCTCCTGAGACTCTGGGGCTTGTACAGCCCCAACTCATTATTACGTGAGAGTGTCACGGGCGGCGAGCTTCACAGGCGTTGGCCTTCTTCACAGGCTCTGGGCCTTTTCCAAAACGCGATAGCTTCACAGGCATTCGCCTTCTTCACAGGCTCTGGGCCTTTTCCAAAACGAGATAGCTTCACAGGCATTCGCCTTCTTCACAGGCTCTGGGCCTTTTCCAAAACGCGATAGCTTCACAGGCATTCACCTTCTTCACAGGCTCTGGGCCTTTTCCATAACGCGATAGCTTCACAGGCATTCGCCTTCTTCACAGGCTCTGGGCCTTTTCCAAAACGCGATAGCTTCACAGGCATTCGCCTTCTTCACAGGCTCTGGGCCTTTTCCAAAACGCGATAGCTTCACAGGCATTCGCCTTCTTCACAAGCTCTGGGCCTTTTCCAAAACACGATAGCTTCACAGGCATTCGCCTTCTTCACAGGCTCTGGGCCTTTTCCAAAATGCGATAGCTTCATAGGCATTCGCCTTCTTCATAGGCTCTGGGCCTTTTTAGGGGTAGAACCTTCGGAGGTGCTGGATGTTCCATGCATTATGGACTGGCACCCCCTCCTGAGTCTCCAAGCATGCGGAGCCGGGCCTGGAAACATGAACAACTTTGAACGGGCCCTCCCACATGTGTCACATCCCTAGTCTGGTATGACTTAGTCTAGCTAGTCAGTTGTGCATCATGTTTAAATCTCATTTAAATTTGAAATGAGGATTGGTGGAACCCTCAGAATCATTTTTGAAAATGACCCAAATAAAAATTTCTCCAAAAGGGTCCAAGAAAATGCTCATGTTGCCCTCTGAAAATATTGGACAGAGATAAAATCAAACCAATATTTTTAGGAGCTCATGGATATTTAATTTTGGCCATTTGGATTAATCCGATAATTATTTGCTTTGGAATATATTGTTATATATATGAAATATGGTCCAAAAATTATGCCATTTATAAAGGAGCTCTGGAATAATATATCTAGCTCCTGCAAAAATTGGCATAAGGTAATAAAATGATTTAATATTTTAATTAAATCAAAACAAATGTCAGAAAAAAAATAGAAAACAGAAATAAAAGAGGGAACCTTACCTGGGCTTTGCCTGGCGCCTCTGGCCCAGCTGCAGCAGGCCGGCCCAGCCAGCAGGCGGCCCAGGCCGCCTCCTCCTCTGTCGTCTTCGTCCTCGACAGAGGGAGGGGAGCGTGCCCGGCGCGCGCGCGCGTCACCGCGCCACGCCACCAGCTCGCCTGCCTGCCTGCCTCTCCCCTCCTCGTCTGGATGGACCGGACGACGCCACGCGACGCCCCGCACCTCTCTCCCACTCTCTCATTCCTCCCCCTCCCCTGGTTCTCTCTCTCCCGACCGCCCGAACGCGCCCGTCGCCACCGCTCGCCGTAGTCGTAGCCACCGCGCCCCTCGAGAGCATCTGAGCAGTCCACGAGCTCCGCCACGTCGCCGGCTACCTCCTCGTCGAGCCACGCACCTCCGGACGGCCTCCATCGCCGCCATCGCCATCGACTTCCTCCTCGGGCTCCGCCGTCCGCCGCCGTCGATTCGCCGTCACCAGGTCTCCCCCGACCCCGTTGTGCTGCTCTGCGTGATCGCCGTGAGCATCTCCCTGTTTCCCCTCTCTTCTCCCCCTCGTTCCCGTGTCGTAGCCATCGATACCACCATGGCCGAAGCCATCGCCGCCGCAGCTCCTCGCCGTCGTGGCCAGAGCCACCGCAGCCCGTGCCTGCACCTGCCACCGCGCTTAGTAGCCTCCCAGAAGGCCAACGCCTCCGCCCGCAGCTCCTGCCATGCCCTGCAGCACCCGCTCGCGCCTCACCCGAACTCCGGCGGCCGCCCCGAGCTTCGCTCCGACGAGCTCCGCCGCCCCCGCAGCCTCCCGCATGGACCACTAGATGCGCGCGAGCCGGGGCTTCGCGTGGGTGGTCTCCGCCGCCCGAATGGTCGCCGGAACGGCGATCCCGAGCCCCTCTGCCGCGTTCGGCCTCGCCGGCGGCTAAACGCCGGCGGGATTGACCGGGTCAACCCAGCTAACTAACCCCCCGGCTAATTAAGTTAGATTAGTGCTAATCACCGCTTAGTTAACCCCCTGACACTAACAGTGGGCCCCAGTGCCACTAATTTCTTTGATTAGGATTAAACTAACCCTGTTTAACCCCCTGTCACTGACGTGTGGACCCCACACGTCAGGTTTGACCCCAGACAGCCGCAGTTGACCGCTGACATCGTGCTGACGTCATGCTGGCGCAATATCTATTTCTGGAACTAAAATAATTCAGGAAATTTCAGAAATTGATTTAAACTTCAAAAATTCATAACAATTCAACCGTAGCTCAGATTAAAATAATTTATATATGAAAAATTATCAGAAAAATGCAATCTTTCCATCTGTACTAGTTTCATGCATGATAAACCAACTTATACATGCTGAATATGAGAAAACACATTATGGCATATATAGGAGACTTAATTTAGAATTGCATTTGACCTTTGGTTCAAATGGACTTCAAACCAAATGAGTACTAGTTGCATTAGCACAAACAGCATCACTTCTTCATGCCATGTTCATGCATCATATGTGTTGCATATGCTTGTGTTTTGATTGTTGGCACCGTTCCTTCTCGATAGGTCCTGCTCCGGAGACGTTCCAGAGTATCTGTCTGTGAAGCAGTGCCTCCCTTGTTGATTTACCAGGCAAGCAAACCCCCTTGTTCATTTCGATAAAACCCTACTCTCTCGCTCCTGCTCTCAGTTATTGCATTAGGACAACAACGATTCATCTGCTACTTTGTGCTGCGGTAGTTGAACCCATTCCTCTGCATGACCTGTCATTGCCACAGTAAATAGTTGAAACCCACTAGCATGTGTAGGAGTTGATTGAAGCCATGTTGTGTTCCTACCATGCTATGCCTGCTATTGCTTAGAGTTGTGTCAGGTCTGGTTCATTGGGAATGAATTGGAGTGTTACGATATGTTCTGATGCTGAGAGTGAAGTGTGTGAACACGATTTGGTAAAGGTAGCGGTGAGAGGCCATGTAGGAGTACATGGTGGGTTGTCTCACTGGAACCGTCCTTAAGCACTGAGTTCTATGTATGTTGTCCAATGACTCGATACTACCACACATTGGGTTCCGGTAACTCGACCCCTCTCGACTTATTAACCAACTTGATCTCTGTCCAGGAGTCGCAACTAGTTTCTGGTGTTTGTAGGTAGTGCTATTTTTCTACCAAGTGGCACCCGGCAGGGTGGGCTTGGGACAGACTAGGCACACGTGGCCTGGTGTACCGAGTGGCACCCGGATGGTGGGCTCGGGAACCCTGTACACATCGTTTGGGGCCGTAAGCGACACCCCGGCCGGATCTCCTTGCGGATGGAACCCGAATAGGCGATAAACCTGGACTAGAGTCTTGTGTGGTTAGTCAGGTCGTGGCCGACACCCTCGCCAGGCTTCCGCTTGAAGGTTGCCGAGATACATGACGTGTACATGGCGGTAAGTGGCGAGAGCGTGTGTGAAGAAGTACACCCCTGCAGGGTTAACATGATCTATTCGAATAGCCGGGTCCGCGGTTATGGACTTCTTGGATGCTTACATGGTACATAGACAACTTGAAGTGGATACTCTAAAATGCTCAAGACAAGTGTGAGTGCTATGGATGGCCTTCTCGTAGGGAGACGGGGATGAATCCATAGTAGTGTATTGTGTGGTGATTAGTGGACTCGTGTACGTTGTCTCACCTCCAGAGTTTCTGGTAGTCGTAGAACAGGATAGCCACAGAGTCAAAGCTGGCTTGCTGCAACTAAACCCCACATTACCTCTTGATACACATGCATGTATGATAGGATCTGATGTAAGTCTTGCTGAGTACCTTTGTACTCATGTTGCTTTATTTATGTTTTTGTAGCGGAGACTTCGGTCTTACTAGTGTTCTCGTGGACTTCGACTAGTAGCTAGTACCTCAGCTACGATCTTGATCGGATGTTGTAGATAGTCAGGCTCTTCAGCCTTTTTCGTTTGTAGATGTCTGTACCCAGACATGTAATGCTTCCGCTTGTTGCTTGTATGCTCTGTATGATGGGTCTTGTGACCCCTGTTTGCAATAAATGCTATGATGGCTCTTCTGAGCCTTTATCTATTTGAGTTGTTGAGTTATGCTGTGATGCCATGTTGTACAGCACATACTTGCATGTTATGCGTACGTGTAATGTGTATTGCTATGTGTGGGATCTGACTATCTAGTTGTTTATCCTTAGTAGCCTCTCTTACCGGGAAATGTCTCCTAGTGCTTCCACTGAGCCCTGGTAGCTTGCTACTGCTCCGGAACACTTAGGCTGGCCGGCATGTGTCCTTCTTCGATCCTGTGTCTGTCCCTTCGGGGAAATGTCACGCGATGAATACCGGAGTCCTGCTAGCCCGCTACAGCCCGGTTCACCGGAGTCCTGTTAGCCCAGTGCTACAGCCTGGATTCACTCGCTGATGACCGACACGTTCGATGCTGGGTCATGGATGCCTGTCCCTGTAAGTTAGTGCCACTTTGGGTTTACGACTAGCCATGTCAGCCCGGGCTCTTTATCATATGGATGCTAGCGACACCATCATATACGTGTGCCAAAATGCGCAAACGGTCCCGGGCAAAGGTAAGGCGACACCCGTGGGGATACCGTGCGTGAGGCCGCAAAGTGATATGAGGTGTTACATGCTAGATCGATGTGGCATTGAGTCGGGGTCCTGACAGCGCTGGTATCAGAGCTTGACTGCCTGTAGGATTACCAAGCCAAACTGGTCGAAGTTGAGTCTAGAAAATCTTTAGTTATGTAAGGGAATTGATTGTGGATTGGAACGTAAGGCTCTTTTTACTCCTTAAACCTCATGACCTTCTGATCTGAGTCATCCTATCTTTCCGACGGTATTAAGGAACTAGGCTTCTCTTCCGTCTATCAGGATCACGTGTTACTACTCCGTAGTCCCATAGGATTGGTTGATCAGAGTCATACCCCAGTTTCGAGTACTTCCGGTGTAGTCTGTTTAGTACTATCTCAGAACCTTGAGTGATGATGATGAGTATGTTACCACCCATTTTTTTAGTAGGACGTCTCATTCTGAGCATTTTACTGCCGTTATGCTGCCGGAATTTCCCTAGGAGATCGAGAGATACTAATTCCTTGTCCTACATTCTACAGTCCATAGTTGATGCTGACTCCGTCCTTGGTTCGTTTCTCAGGATGTCATCAGCTGAGCAAAGTTCCGTTGCTCGTAGCCAGAACCATGGAGATGCTAGGGATGAGGATCCTCCCGACCAGCCTTCGTTGGCAGAGTTCATGTTAGAAATGGAGAGGAACAAGCGTGAGTCTAACCGTTTGTTGGCACGTATCGAGGAGAACACCGCACATCAGTTCAAAGGGTCTGCTACCATTCATGATTTCATTCGCTTGCACCCACCTACCTTTCATCATTCCATCGAGCCACTCGATGCAGATGACTGGCTCCGTAGCATCACTCATAAGCTGCGTTCCGCGAGCGTAGCTGAAGATGACAAGGTCACTTATGCCACATACCACCTGGAAGGTCCTGCTAGTCTTTGGTGGCAGAACTATGAGGCTTTGCTTCCAGCTGGCCAGATTCCTACCTGGAAGGATTTCACTGAGGCTTTTCGCGAGCATCACATTCCCCAGGCCCTCATCGATCGCAAGAGAGAAGAGTTCTGTAGTCTCACCCAGAATAAGATGGCTGTTGATGCTTACAGCAGAGAGTTCGAGAACCTCGCCCGTTATGCCACAGAAGAAGTGTCCACGGACGCCAAGAAGCAGGCTAGGTTCCGAAAGGGTCTCAACCCCAAGTTGCATCGTGATCTCCACCTGCATCATTGTGATACATTCCAAGCCCTTGTGAACAAGGCCATCAATGCAGAGACAGCTCAGCTCACTTACGAGGAGTCTCGTAAGCACACCGTGATTTGGGATCTTCCTCTGGCTCTAGTTCTCAGAAGCGCCGGATTTGGGTTCCAAACTCCGCTCTTCCTTCCGGATATGCACCGAGGCCATCCTATGTGGTGCCTCCCCCAGCTCAGTCATATGTTCCACCCAGGCCTACTGGTACACCGCTTGTCAGTGCGGGTCCACGTCCAACCTCAGGGACTTGCTTCACATGCGGGAAGCCAGGACACTATGCACGTGATTGCTCTCAGACTAGTTATGCTCCACCCCAGCCCGAGAAGACTGTTGGCTGTGTTAAGCCATCACGCAAGATGATCAGTGTCAAGTTAGCCCCTACTGAACGTGGACGTGTGCATCACGTCTCAGCCAAAGACGCTCATGATGATCCAGATGTCGTTCTTGGTACACTCCTTGTCAATTGTCACCCAGCATCAGTTCTATTCGATACTGGGGCATCTCACTCCTTCATTTCTGAAGGCTATGCTCGTTTGCACGACATGTCATTTTGCGATATGCGAACTCCGCTTGAAATCCAAACCCCAGGGTCTAGATGGCAGACCACCAGAATCAGCCATGGTAACGAAATCCTTGTTGATAGACTTGTATTCCTTGCATCACTTGTAGCCCTCAAGTCCTCAGATATTAACGTCATCTTGGGAATGGACTGGATGACAGCTCATCATGCCAAGATTGATTGTTACACAAGATCTGTTCAGCTTACACACCCATCTGGCAAGATAGTCACCGTCTCCACTAGAGTTGCAAAGCGTCAGCTCTATTCTCTTAATGCCAGCCCTCTTCCAGACCTTGAAGATATCCCGGTAGTCCGTGACTTTCCGGATGTCTTTCCAGAGGAACTGCCAGGTGTTCCACCTGACAGAGATGTAGAGTTCGTCATAGATCTTATCCCAGGAACAGCTCCAATCTCCCGGAGACCTTACAAGATGGCACCCCTAGAACTAGCCGAGCTTAAGAAACAACTTGATGAGTCCTTGCAAAAGGGTTTCATCCGTCCTAGTTCTTCTCCTTGGGCTTGCCCCGTCCTCTTTGTTAAGAAGAAAGACGGTACGGACCGGATGGTTGTAGATTATCGTCCCGTTAATTTGGTCACGATAAAGAACAAGTATCCGCTCCCCAGGATCAACGACCTGTATGACCAGCTCGCTGGATCCTCAGTCTTCTCCAAGATGGATTTGAGGTTAGGATACCACCAAATCAAAATCAGAAACGGGGACATTCCCAAGATAGCTTTTGTCACTCGTTATGGCCAGTACGAGTACACCGTCATGTCCTTTGGTCTAACTAACGCTCCAGCTACATTCTCCCGCCTGATGAACTCGATCTTCATGGAGTACTTAGATAAGTTCGTCGTGGTTTATCTCGATGACATTCTTATTTACTCGAAGAACGAGGAAGAGCATGCCGAACATCTTAGACTTGTTTTAGAAAAACTCAGAGAGCACCGCCTTTATGACAAGTTCTCCAAGTGTGAATTTTGGTTGCCAGAAGTGACCTACCTAGGCCATGTAATCTCTGGTAAGGGCATTGCTGTCAATCCCGAGAGAGTTCAGGCTGTTCTCGATTGGACTCCACCTGAGACCGTTAAACAAGTTAGGAGTTTCCTTGGGCTAGCCAGTTATTGTCGCTGCTTTGTTGAAAACTTCTCCAAAGTAGCCAAACCCCTCATGGAACTTCTCAAGAAAGATAAAAAGTTCGAGTGGTCCCCACAGTGTGAGTACAGTTTTCAGGAACTGAAAAGACGCCTGACTTCTGCTCCCATACTTGTGCCACCGGATTTCACTAAACACTTTATTATCTACTGCGACGCCTCACGACAGGGACTAGGTTGCATTCTTATGCAGGATCGTCATGTGATTGCCTATGCATCTCGACAGTTGCATCCACATGAGGAGAATTATCCTACACATGATCTAGAGCTTGCAGCCGTAGTCTATGCACTCAAAACCTGGCGACATTACCTCCTTGGTAAACGTTGCGAGATCTACACCGATCACCAGAGTCTCAAGTATATCTTCACCCAACCGGATCTGAACCTTAGGCAAAGACGTTGGTTGGAGTTGATCACAGATTATGATCTAGGGATTACCTACACCCCAGGCAAAGCCAATGTCATGGCTAATGCTCTAAGCCGTAAATCTTATTGCAACAATCTCATGTTGCAGCAAGGCCAACCACTTCTCCATGAGGAATTCTGTAAGCTTAATCTTCACATTGCTCCTCACGGATTTCTTTCTACCTTGGTGGCGAAACCTACCCTTGTGGATCGTATCATAGAAGCCCAGAAGCATGATACGGGGATTACCCGGATCAAGAGAAACATTAAGAAGGGAGTTGGTGGATGTTTCTCTATGGTTGATCGTGGTGTTGTTTTCTTTGAGAATCGCTTGGTGGTTCCCAAGAAGCAACATCTTCGGCAGTTGATTCTTAAGGAGGCGCATGAATCTCCTCTCACGATTCATCCCGGTAGCACTAAGATGTATCAGGACCTACGCCAGAGGTTCTGGTGGACTAGGATGAAGAGAGAAATCGCTGAGTTCATTGCTAAATGTGACGTTTGTCATCGCGTTAAGGCAGAGCATCAAAGACCTGCTGGCACCCTTCAGCCTTTAGCTATTCCTGAATGGAAATGGGATAAAGTTGGTATGGACTTCATCACCGGCTTTCCCAGGACCAAGAAAGGGAATAATGCTATCTTCGTAGTCATTGATCGTCTCTCCAAAGTGGCACACTTCCTACCTGTTCGAGAGAGTATCACTGCTAGTCAGCTCGCTGACTTATATATTTCTCGAATAGTATCACTTCATGGTGTTCCACTAGAGATCAATTCAGACCGTGGCAGTCTTTTCACTTCTCATTTCTGGGAGTGTTTCCAAACTGCCATGGGAACCCATCTTTCCTTCAGTACCGCTTTCCACCCTCAGTCGAGTGGTCAGGTGGAACGGGTCAATCAAATTCTCGAAGACATGCTTAGAGCTCGTGTTATCTCATTCGGTATGGATTGGGAGAAATGTCTTCCTTTTGCCGAGTTTGCTTACAACAATAGCTATCAATCCAGCCTCAAGAAAGCTCCTTTTGAGGTTCTCTATGGACGAAGATGTCGAACACCTTTGAAACTGGTCAGAAACCGGTGAAAGACAATTCTTTGGACCGGACATGATCCAGGAGGCAGAAGAGCAAGTTCGCATCATTCGTGAGAATTTGAAAACAGCCCAGTCTCGTCAAAAGAGTCAGTATGATCATCATCATAAGGATATGACTTATGAAGTTGGCGAAAAGGCCTACCTTCGGGTTACTCCCTTGAAGGGTACCCATCGTTTCGGTATCAAGGGCAAGTTGGCTCCTCGTTACATTGGTCCTTTTCGTATTCTCGCCAAACGAGGAGAGGTTGCCTACCAATTGGAACTACCCCCACATCTTTCTCGAGTTCATGATGTCTTCCACGTCTCTCAACTCAGGCGTTGCTTCTCGGATCCTATCCGCGGAGTGGACCACGAAACGCTTGATCTCCAAGATAACTTCACATACCGAGAGTACCCGGTTCGCATTCTTGATCAAGCAGAGCGTGTCACTCGACGTCAGAACATCAAGTTTCTCAAAGTTCAGTGGTCTCATCATTCCGAGAGAGAAGCTACTTGGGAGCGAGAAGATCGTCTTCGACTGGAGTACCCCGCTTTCTTTCCGTCGGCCCCTGAATCTCGGGACGAGATTCTTTCAAGTGGGGGCGAGTTGTCACATCCCTAGTCTGGTATGACTTAGTCTAGCTAGTCAGTTGTGCATCATGTTTAAATCTCATTTAAATTTGAAATGAGGATTGGTGGAACCCTCAGAATCATTTTTGAAAATGACCCAAATAAAAATTTCTCCAAAAGGGTCCAAGAAAATGCTCATGTTGCCCTCTGAAAATTTTGGACAGAGATAAAATCAAACCAATATTTTTAGGAGCTCATGGATATTTAATTTTGGCCATTTGGATTAATCCGATAATTATTTGCTTTGGATATATATTGTTATATATATGAAATATGGTCCAAAAATTATGCCATTTATAAAGGAGCTCTGGAATATTATAGCTAGCTCCTGCAAAAATTGGCATAAGGTAATAAAATGATTTAATATTTTAATTAAATCAAAACAAATGTCAGAAAAAAAAATAGAAAACAGAAATAAAAGAGGGAACCTTACCTGGGCTTCTGCCTGGCGCCTCTGGCCCAGCTGCAGCAGGCCGGCCCAGCCAGCAGGCGGCCCAGGCCGCCTCCTCCTCTGTCGTCTTCGTCCTCGACAGAGGGAGGGGAGCGTGCCCGGCGCGCGCGCGCGTCACCGCGCCACGCCACCAGCTCGCCTGCCTGCCTGCCTCTCCCCTCCTCGTCTGGATGGACCGGACGACGCCACGCGACGCCCCGCACCTCTCTCCCACTCTCTCATTCCTCCCCCTCCCCTGGTTCTCTCTCTCCCGACCGCCCGAACGCGCCCGTCGCCACCGCTCGCCGTAGTCGTAGCCACCGCGCCCCTCGAGAGCATCTGAGCAGTCCACGAGCTCCGCCACGTCGCCGGCTACCTCCTCGTCGAGCCACGCACCTCCGGACGGCCTCCATCGCCGCCATCGCCATGGACTTCCTCCTCGGGCTCCGCCGTCCGCCGCTGTCGATTCGCCATCACCAGGTCTCCCCCGACCCCGCTGTGCTGCTCTGCGTGATCGCCGTGAGCATCTCCCTGTTTCCCCTCTCTTCTCACCCTCGTTCCCGTGTCGTAGCCGTCGCTACCACCATGGCCGAAGCCATCGCCGCCGCAGCTCCTCGCCGTCGTGGCCAGAGCCACCGCAACCCGTGTGTCAGGACCCCGGCTCAATGCCACATCGATCTAGCATGTAACACCTCATATCACTTTGCGGCCTCACGCACGGTATTCCCACGGGTGTCGCCTTACCTTTGCCCGGGACCGTTTGCGCCTTTTGGCACACGTATATGACAGTGTCGCTAGCATCCATATGATAAGGAGCCCGGGCTGACATGGCTAGTCGTAAACCCAAAGCGGCACAGACTTACAGGGATAGGCATCCATGACCCAGCATCGAACGTGTCGGTCATCAGCGAGTGAATCCAGGCTGTAGCACTGGGCTAGCAGGACTCCGGTGAACCGGGCTGTAGCGGGCTAACAGGACTCCGGTATTCATCGCGTGACATTTCCCCGAAGGGACAGACACAGGAACGAAGAAGGACACATGCCGGCCAGCCTAAGTGTTCCGGAGCAGTAGCAAGCTACCATGGCTCGGTGGAAACACTAGGAGACATTTCCCGGTAAGAGAGGCTATTAAGATAAACAACTAGATGGTCAGATCCCACACATACCAAGCATTTCAATAACATACACACAATATGCTCGATATGTGCAATACAACATGGCATCACAAAATGACTCTACGACTCAAGTAGTTTATTCAATAGGCTCCGAGGAGCGAGATATTACAAACATGGGTCTCATGACCCAACATCAGAGCATACAAGTCAAAGCACAAGCGGAAGCTATCATGTCTGAGTACAGACAACTATAAATGAAAAAGGCTGAGAAGCCTGACTATCTATCAGATCCTGCCGAGGGCACAAGATCGTAGCTGAGGTATCAAGCTAAACGTCGAAGACCACGCGGAAATACTAGTGAGACTGAAGTCTCTCTGCAAAAACATAAAATAGGCAAACGTGAGTACAAATGTACCCAGCAAGACTTACATCAGAACTATCTACATATGCATCATTATCAACAAAGGGGATGGTGGGGTTTAACTGCAGCAAGCCAGCTTTGACTCGGTGGCTATCCTGAACTACGACTGCAATGTAACTTTTGAGGTGGCGCACACGAGTCCACATATTCACCATATCAATACACCACTATGGATCCGCTCCCGTCTCCCTACGAGAACGCCATCCATAGCACTCACGCTTATCTTGCGTATTTTAGAGTATCCACTTTCACTTGTCTATGAACTGATATAAGCAACCCAGAAGTCCTTTTCCGCGGACACGGCTATTCGAATAGATGATGATAACCCTGCAGGGGTGTACTTCTTCATACATGTTTCCACCACTTAGCGTCTGCACACGACATGTGCTCGGCAGACTTCAAGCGAAAGCCGACGTGGGTGTAGACCACGACCTACCTAAACACTCAAGTCTCTAGTCCAGGTTTATCGCCTATTCGGGTTCCATCCATGAGGAGATCCGGCCGGAGTTTCGCTCACAGCCCCAAACGATGTGTACAGGGTTCCGTGACACCAAACGGGTGCCCGGTTTACCCGGCCACGTGCCTACCGCATCACAGCCCACCCCTACGGTCAGCGCTGTCCACGGCCTCCAGCATACTACAAACACCAGAAACTACTTGCAACTCCTGGACAGAGGACAAGGGTGAATAAGAAGTCGAGCGGGGTCATATTTCAGGGCCCAATGTATGGTAGTAGCTGAATCATGGATCACAAACACAGAACTCAGTTCCTGAGGACGGCTTCAATGAGACAACCCACCATGTACTCCTACATGGCCTCTCACCGCTACCTTTACCAAATCGTATTCACACACTTAGCTCACACACAGTAGGACATGTTCACACACCTCTGATTCATCCCCGATGAATCAGACCTGACTCAACTCTAAGCAGTAGCAGGCATGACAAACAAACATGAATGAGTAGGCACAACAGGGCTCAAACAACTCCTACTCATGCTAGTGGGTTTCATCTATTTACTGTGGCAATGACAGGTCATGCAGAGGATAAAGGGGTTCAGCTACCGCAGCAAGTAACAGATGAATCGGTGTTGTCCTAATGCAGTAAAAGAGAGCAGAAGCGAGAGAGTGGGATTGTATCGGAATGAACAAGGGGGTTTTGCTTGCCTGGCACTTCTGAAGATAACATTGAGTCTTCATCAGTGTCAACGATCACATCATCGGTATCACGTCTATCGAGAGGGGATAAATACCGGCAACACAGAAAGGAACACAATCAATGCAATGCACAATATGATGCATGATCATGACATGGCAAAATGAATGTGTTTTGGGCTAATGCAACTAGCAACAGATTAAATGAAGTTGGTTTGAATACAAGATTCAAATTCAAACTCCATATGTGATTATTCAAATGCCATTTAATTGATTTGTGCTAAACAGCAGCTATAAGTTGTTCTAACATGCATGAAAATGGTACAGATGGATTCCTTGAATTTTTCTGATAATTTTTCATATATAATTTATTTAATTTGGAGTTACGGTTAATTTTCTATGATTTATTGAAGTTTTAGCTATTTTCTGAAATTTCCTGAATAAAATTAAATCCAGAAAATACTTATGACATCAGCACTGCGTCATGCTTGCGTCAGCAAGTCAACAGGGGTCGGTCAGGGTCAAACCTGACGTGTGGGGTCCACACGTCAGTGTCTCAGTTAACTAACCAGGTTAGTTAGCCCTAACTAACTTAGTTAGCCGGGCGGGGCCCGCATGTCAGTGACCTACCTAATTAACTAGGTTAGTTAACACTAACTATCTTAGCACTAACTAACCAGGCGCTTGGGCCCACACGTCAGGGGGTCAAACCCCGGGTCAAACCCGCCGGAGTTGACCCGCGGCTTGTCGCCGGCGACGCCAGCAACGGCGGAGGGCGTCGGAAACGCTGCTCCGGCGACCAAAACGGCGACTGAGGGGCTCTACGCGTAGCTGGGAGTCGCCCGCATCCATTTGTGCAAGCGGCAGGGGCTGAGGTGGCCCGAGCTCACCGGAACGGGGCCCGCGGCGGCGACCGGAGCTTCGGGTTCGGGCGGGGCGAGGCCACAGAGGACGGGAGGGGTGGTTAAGGGGCTCGTCGAGCTCCTGAGCATGCTAGGAGCACGGTGCCGTGCTCGGCTTCGAGCCTTGCTGTCTGCAGTGACGGCGGCGACATCGCCGGCGGAGCCGAGCTCGCGGCTCCGGTGGGATCGGGGCTACAGGGCGCAATCGAAGGGGGAAAGAGGGAGGGGAGGCGTAGGAGCTCACAGCGGTGCCGTAGAGGAGGTCAGCGAGCTCGGGGAGGTCCTAGCAGCGCTGAATTGACCGGAGGCGAGCTCGGGCGCTGGAGGTGGAAGACGACGGCGGTGGCGACGTTGCAGGGGCTCCCGCGGTGCGCTTCTCGGCGAGGAGGAAGAGGTGGTCGAGGCGGATCTCCTGGGCACTTCGGGGGAGCGAGGGAGGCCCGGTGGCTGCGGTGGTGCTCGTCGGTGGCGGCGGCTCCGCTCGGGTCCGAGAGGGAGAGAGAAACAGAGGAGGGGGAGAGCTCGGGAGGGAGTGAGGGGCGGTCGGGGAGGCGCTGGGGAGGCCAGGGAGGAAGCAGGAGGTGGCTAGGGGGGGGGGAAGCAGGAGGTGGCCGAGGCAGCGTCGGCGAGCGCCACGCCTCGCCTCTGCTCGTCCTCCTGGCAGAGGAGGAAGAGGACAAAGGAGGAGGAGGTGGGCTGGGCCGGCTGGGGGGGGAACTGGGCCGGCTGGTGGGCTGCACGGGTGAGGCCAGGTATGTCCTTCTCCCTCTTATTTTTGTTCTGTTTTATTTTTTTCTATTTCTGCAATTTGTTTTTGATTTGTTTTAAATATCAAATCATTTTATAAAATCCTGGAAATAAATATGGGTGCTTTCTGAATTATTCCAGTGACCCTTATCAATTTCCAACATTTATTTGAGCATTTAAAATATTTATAGTATTTAAATGCCCAAAGTCAAATACAATATGATTTAATTCAAAAATCCAAAAATGACCTAAGGATATATTCATCATTTTTGGCAGAGGTTTCCACCTTAACCAGAAATCATGAACTTTTCTTAGGGGCCTTTTGGGTTTATTGAAAAGATTTTAACTTACCCTAGTTGAGTTGATTTAATGCTAGGGTTTGAACATCCCCATTTCAATTTTAGGCAAAATTTAAACATGATGCAACACATGACTAGCTAGCTCAGAGCATTACCAGAAGCTAGGGATGTGACAACTCACCCCCACTAAACAAGAATCTCGTCTCGAGATTCAAGCGTAGGGTAAGGTGAAAGGTAAACGCAACTAGTATAATCTTCACGATCCAGGTTGCACTTCAACTGAACGTTGATTTGTTCACCATCATTGTCTTGTCGTCTTGCTCTGAGAACTCCAGCTAATCATGACAAGAAGAGGAAAGGAAAACTCTAGAAGGATCGGTCTTCTCGAAGATCGAACAACTCACGGAATGAGACATAGGACCATCTCTTGAGCTGGAAGACGAAGTACAGATTTGAAGAAATGGAGTGGAACAGATGACGAGAGTTCACTAGGTAGACAACGATCCCACACCTAAGAAGGTGGTAATCGATTGTCAATGTAGCGAGGAGTTGAGTTGCCATGAAACCACAACGATACACCTTAGGGAAGGTGACTCGTAGAGATATCCCCTTAAGTGGCAAAAAGAATTACTTTTGATTCAAAGATCATTGAAACTCTTTAAACCAGCCTAAGGCAATTCTCGAGCGATCGTTTGGAGGGGGTCAGTAGAATGGCATACTCGGACTTGGATGATGTGGATTATCTTGTTGAAGACAACGCAATGGATGAATTTACTTATCACCGGAAATGGAAGGGACATTGGTGGTGCAAGCTGGGAACAAAATGCAAATGCTGGGAACGATTCTGGTAACTGGGGAAGAACCCAACAATAGAGAGTGAATTCACTGTTTGAAGAGGTCATAGCATTTCCGAGGAAGTTGAGAGCAAACCTAGTTAGTGTCGACGGTAACACGTAGCGCTTGTGCGTGCTCTCAAGAACTTGAGCAATTCCACAATCATCAAGGTTTTACCAATATCCGTGTCAAGGATCCTGGCAACACAACTTGCTACCATAATGGCTAATGATGGATGATGCAGATGCAAAGGAAGATAACACCTTCTCAGATTTCACCTTAGCGGGGCCAAGGAAATAAAAATCTGGATGATCGACCGAGAGACATTTAGCACTCCGCCTCTAATGTTCTCCTTGATGTGCTAGTGTAACCCACCCATAGATATGGTTTGATATCTAGAACATCAAGTAAAAAGGTCGGACTTCGGAACACAGAAATCCATAGGGGCAACTAGGGAGTAATCCTACGAAATCCCTATGGGGAGGTGGCCAACTTCATCAATCAAGATATTATAATAACAGGTCTTCCGGCTGGGTGTGTTGGCCACGACATCCACTTTACCGGTTATCGCGCGACCAATATTATAATTCTTGGGAAATATTCCAACCATCATATCTGCCTGAGATTCAGATCTGGTTGGTGTCAGGATATTCCAGACTCATCGAGTCTAGGAAGAAAAACGGAAGTTTGCAACACAATCGACAAGATGACGTTGCGAGATTCTCGGGAAATGAATTACGATAGCAAGCTCCAAAACATGAGCTGGTTCTGCTACAACATGTGAACACGTTGTCCCAGACAAGCATGACCACAAAGTAGTCTTATAATAAAACACTACCGAGTTCAGGAGGGAACCATCATCGAGGATATCGAAGTCCTTGCATAAGGTATACTCTTAAGAAGGAACTTCTTCTCCTTGAACAAATCAATCAGTGGCTTGGTGTGCTAGGGACACATATAGATTGAAGGTTGCAAGTCTTCAAACCACAGAATTCTTCGCACGTGTGCATGACTGATTTGGAATGATTCCAAAGAAAGCAACATTGACTTTCTCGAATCCACGGCGGCAACTTGCATCAGATGCACATGAATTAAAGGAAGTCACTACCTTCATCCAAACATATGCTTCATGAGCTAGCATGAACAAATGCTTTCAAAAATTTCCAACACTAGCTTAATGTTCAACAAAATTATGGAGGAGATAAGGATGTTGTCAATGGGCTCAACAACAATTCATCTAGGTTTCCTTTTAAAAGGAATTCCATAGTTAAGTGAACACGGTGATTGCATTGGTCAGACCCAAAAGATATAATGGTGTATGCTCGAGGAATCAACCACGAGTAAGACAACATTACGAACATCGTTGGTTCCGACTTGATTTGACGATAGCCCACACTCAAATCAAAGGATTGATAAGACAATAGGTCCAGCAACTGATCACAGGGACCAATCGATGAAGATATCATCTTTCTTCAATACACACTACACAAGAATATCCCTTTGGAACGAACTAAGTCAGGCAAGCTTTTATCTTCCAACTCTCCAAGTTGTTGTCTAGCTTAACCAACTAGCTCAGGGATATCTAACACCGATTCTTGGAGAAAGGGTGGTTCACAAGAAAACCAACTTGATCACGAGCTCAACATAACGGTCAGGTGACGACCTGGTGATACTTCCGAGAAGATATTCGAAAATCACGAACCACCGGTATGTTACTAAGCTCGAGAACAATCTCGCTTTTGAGGGCAAGACGATATGATCAAATGAGTGAGAACTTGACAAGATCCTAACTCATCAATCGAAGGGTGCACCGAAATAAGGACTAGGTAGCACGATCAGTCTTAGAAGGATGATTCGAAAACCAACATACTAAGAATGAAATTATTGTCCTTTAACTACCAAGCAACAGAGTTGCTAGCAGTATTGATTTCACACATCACAATTCATTTGTCGGTATTCCGGTTGCATCAACACGAGGGCCGAGGAAATGAACAGTGATGGCAAGAAGTATCACTGTACCAAGAGTTCATGGGATGGTGTGCAAATCCTATAACAATCTCGATATAAAATATGTAATACTCCAAGGTAGAGCAGAACCAAAAGGTGGATTGGCATTTGATCTGCGGAATACAACTTCTTTGACCCAATCCTGGATATGGAAGAGGTACTGGAGTTTGTTTCTCCAAGTCATCCCGGAATGGAATGGCTTGACAGACCACAAGAGTCATAGGCATCGATGAACGAACGCACGCATACTCTTGACTATCAATTGATAGACGAGGGTCAGAATGCAACTAAAGAGAGCAACTCAAAGGAACATGCGATTTTCTGAGTTGTGGATGCATGGTTTAGCATGTCGAACGAATTCCACATATTTCTTCCGGATAACCCATGCAGAAAGGTAGAACTGGCAGAGTCACAATGTAGAATCGAGAACCCATCGAGAGCACTCTGATTGTGATCTTTCGATCAGCGAGGAACATCTGCCATAAGCGGTTCATAGTATTTGGAAGAAAGGAATACCACGAACATCGAGGACTAATGCAAAGGTTACTGATAACCTAAAGGAACGAGCAAAACTATCAACATGAAGTAAGTAGGGTGAATCTCGGGTTCAAAACCCAGGGATAGAATACCTACTACTAGATGGCATCACGGGATGCTTTCGATAATGATGGCCAGAGTCATCACACTGGAGCATAAATCATGGCTAGGCTACTAGATGATCCCCTGAGACACCTAAGGTCATTATAGTAACTCCAACATAATGTCAAGGCAATAGAATACCTCAACTCAACAATTAGTGTGATTGAGCTGGCATAAAGGAACATCGAGACCAGAGGGAAAGGATTTTGCAAATGCATCAGCCTATTTAGAAACCTGGGATGACTCGGACAGCATAACGGCTGTAAATGCTCAGAAAAGATTTGAGACATTCACAAAATGGTGGAATAACCACTCAGAAGCACGATATCAAGGTTTCGAGATCAACAATTAACATACGGAAGTAGTAGAAACTGAACTCAAGCTTAAATCCAACAATCTTATAAGTCTTCGGATTAGTAACACGTGATCCTGATAGAAAGAAGAGAAAGCCTAGTTCTTAATCCCCGTAGAAGAGAAGATGATGAGTCAGATCAGAAGGCATGAGGTATAAGGAGTAAAAAGAGCCTTACGTTCCATCCCACAATCAATTCCCTTATATAACTAAAGAATTTCTAGACTCAACTTCGACCAGTTTGGCTTGGTAATCCTACAGGCAGTCAAGCTCTGATACCAACGCTGTCAGGACCCCGACTCAATGCCACATCGATCTAGCATGTAACACCTCATATCACTTTGCGGCCTCACGCACGGTATTCCCACGGGTGTCGCCTTACCTTTGCCCGGGACCGTTTGCGCCTTTTGGCACACGTATATGACAGTGTCGCTAGCATCCATATGATAAGGAGCCCGGGCTGACATGGCTAGTCGTAAACCCAAAGTGGCACAGACTTACAGGGACAGGCATCCATGACCCAGCATCGAACGTGTCGGTCATCAGCGAGTGAATCCAGGCTGTAGCACTGGGCTAGCAGGACTCCGGTGAACCGGGCTGTAGCGGGCTAACAGGACTCCGGTATTCATCGCGTGACATTTCCCCGAAGGGACAGACACAGGAACGAAGAAGGACACATGCCGGCCAGCCTAAGTGTTCCGGAGCAGTAGCAAGCTACCATGGCTCGGTGGAAACACTAGGAGACATTTCCCGGTAAGAGAGGCTACTAAAGATAAACAACTAGATGGTCAGATCCCACACATACCAAGCATTTCAATAACATACACACAATATGCTCGATATGTGCAATACAACATGGCATCACAAAATGACTCTACGACTCAAGTAGTTTATTCAATAGGCTCCGAGGAGCGAGATATTACAAACATGGGTCTCATGACCCAACATCAGAGCATACAAGTCAAAGCACAAGCGGAAGCTATCATGTCTGAGTACAGACAACTATAAATGAAAAAGGCTGAGAAGCCTGACTATCTATCAGATCCTGCCGAGGGCACAAGATCGTAGCTGAGGTATCAAGCTAAACGTCGAAGACCACGCGGAAATACTAGTGAGACTGAAGTCTCTCTGCAAAAACATAAAATAGGCAAACGTGAGTACAAATGTACCCAGCAAGACTTACATCAGAACTATCTACATATGCATCATTATCAACAAAGGGGATGGTGGGGTTTAACTGCAGCAAGCCAGCTTTGACTCGGTGGCTATCCTGAACTACGACTGCAATGTAACTTTTGAGGTGGCGCACACGAGTCCACATATTCACCATATCAATACACCACTATGGATCCGCTCCCGTCTCCCTACGAGAACGCCATCCATAGCACTCACGCTTATCTTGCGTATTTTAGAGTATCCACTTTCACTTGTCTATGAACTGATATAAGCAACCCAGAAGTCCTTTTCCGCGGACACGGCTATTCGAATAGATGATGATAACCCTGCAGGGGTGTACTTCTTCATACATGTTTCCACCACTTAGCGTCTGCACACGACATGTGCTCGGCAGACTTCAAGCGAAAGCCGACGTGGGTGTAGACCACGACCTACCTAAACACTCAAGTCTCTAGTCCAGGTTTATCGCCTATTCGGGTTCCATCCATGAGGAGATCCGGCCGGAGTTTCGCTCACAGCCCCAAACGATGTGAACAGGGTTCCGTGACACCAAACGGGTGCCCGGTTTACCCGGCCACGTGCCTACCGCATCACAGCCCACCCCTACGGTCAGCGCTGTCCACGGCCTCCAGCATACTACAAACACCAGAAACTACTTGCAACTCCTGGACAGAGGACAAGGGTGAATAAGAAGTCGAGCGGGGTCATATTTCAGGGCCCAATGTATGGTAGTAGCTGAATCATGGATCACAAACACAGAACTCAGTTCCTGAGGACGGCTTCAATGAGACAACCCACCATGTACTCCTACATGGCCTCTCACCGCTACCTTTACCAAATCGTATTCACACACTTAGCTCACACACAGTAGGACATGTTCACACACCTCTGATTCATCCCCGATGAATCAGACCTGACTCAACTCTAAGCAGTAGCAGGCATGACAAACAAACATGAATGAGTAGGCACAACAGGGCTCAAACAACTCCTACTCATGCTAGTGGGTTTCATCTATTTACTGTGGCAATGACAGGTCATGCAGAGGATAAAGGGGTTCAGCTACCGCACCAAGTAACAGATGAATCAGTGTTGTCCTAATGCAGTAAAAGAGAGCAGAAGCGAGAGAGTGGGATTGTATCGGAATGAACAAGGGGGTTTTGCTTGCCTGGCACTTCTGAAGATAACATTGGGTCTTCATCAGTGTCAACGATCACATCATCGGTATCACGTCTATCGAGAGGGAACAAATACCGGCAACACAGAAAGGAACACAATCAATGCAATGCACAATATGATGCATGATCATGACATGGCAAAATGAATGTGTTTTGGGCTAATGCAACTAGCAACAGATTAAATGAAGTTGGTTTGAATACAAGATTCAAATTCAAACCCCATATGTGATTATTCAAATGCCATTTAATTTATTTGTGCTAAACAGCAGCTATAAGTTGTTCTAACATGCATGAAAATGGTACAGATGGATTCCTTGAATTTTTCTGATAATTTTTCATATATAATTTATTAAATTTGGAGTTACGGTTAATTTTCTATGATTTATTGAAGTTTTAGCTATTTTCTGAAATTTCCTGAATAAAATTAAATCCAGAAAATACTTATGACATCAGCACTGCGTCATGCTTGCGTCAGCAAGTCAACAGGGGACGGTCAGGGTCAAACCTGACGTGTGGGGTCCACACGTCAGTGTCTCAGTTAACTAACCAGGTTAGTTAGCCCTAACTAACTTAGTTAGCCGGGCGGGGCCCGCATGTCAGTGACCTACCTAATTAACTAGGTTAGTTAACACTAACTATCTTAGCACTAACTAACCAGGCGCTTGGGCCCACACGTCAGGGGGTCAAACCCCGGGTCAAACCCGCCGGAGTTGACCCGCGGCTTGTCGCCGGCGACGCCAGCAACGGCGGAGGGCGTCGGAAACGCTGCTCCGGCGACCAAAACGGCGACTGAGGGGCTCTACGCGTAGCTGGGAGTCGCCCGCATCCATTTGTGCAAGCGGCAGGGGCTGAGGTGGCCCGAGCTCACCGGAACGGGGCCCGCGGCGGCGACCGGAGCTTCGGGTTCGGGCGGGGCGAGGCCACAGAGGACGGGAGGGGTGGTTAAGGGGCTCGTCGAGCTCCTGAGCATGCTAGGAGCACGGTGCCGTGCTCGGCTTCGAGCCTTGCTGTCTGCAGTGACGGCGGCGACATCGCCGGCGGAGCCGAGCTCGCGGCTCCGGTGGGATCGGGGCTACAGGGCGCAATCGAAGGGGGAAAGAGGGAGGGGAGGCGTAGGAGCTCACAGCGGTGCCGTAGAGGAGGTCAGCGAGCTCGGGGAGGTCCTAGCAGCGCTGAATTGACCGGAGGCGAGCTCGGGCGCTGGAGGTGGAAGACGACGGCGGGTGGCGACGTTGCAGGGGCTCCCGCGGTGCGCTTCTCGGCGAGGAGGAAGAGGTGGTCGAGGCGGATCTCCTGGGCACTTCGGGGGAGCGAGGGAGGCCCGGTGGCTGCGGTGGTGCTCGTCGGTGGCGGCGGCTCCGCTCGGGTCCGAGAGGGAGAGAGAAACAGAGGAGGGGGAGAGCTCGGGAGGGAGTGAGGTGCGGTCGGGGAGGCGCGTGGCGTCGTCCGGGCGTCGCTGGGGAGGCCAGGGAGGAAGCAGGAGGTGGCTAGGGGGGGGAAGCAGGAGGTGGCCGAGGCAGCGTCGGCGAGCGCCACGCCTCGCCTCTGCTCGTCCTCCTGGCAGAGGAGGAAGAGGACAAAGGAGGAGGAGGTGGGCTGGGCCGGCTGGGGGGGGGGGGAACTGGGCCGGCTGGTGGGCTGCACGGGTGAGGCCAGGTATGTCCTTCTCCCTCTTATTTTTGTTCTGTTTTATTTTTTTCTATTTCTGCAATTTGTTTTTGATTTGTTTTAAATATCAAATCATTTTATAAAATCCTGGAAATAAATACGGGTGCTTTCTGAATTATTCCAGTGACCCTTATCAATTTCCAACATTTATTTGAGCATTTAAAATATTTATAGTATTTAAATGCCCAAAGTCAAATACAATATGATTTAATTCAAAAATCCAAAAATGACCTAAGGATATATTCATCATTTTTGGCAGAGGTTTCCACCTTAACCAGAAATCATGAACTTTTCTTAGGGGCCTTTTGGGTTTATTGAAAAGATTTTAACTTACCCTAGTTGAGTTGATTTAATGCTAGGGTTTGAACATCCCCATTTCAATTTTAGGCAAAATTTAAACATGATGCAACACATGACTAGCTAGCTTAGAGCATTACCAGAAGCTAGGGATGTGACACCGTGCCTGCACCTGCCACCGCGCTCAGTAGCCTCCCAGAAGGCCAACGCCTCCGCTCGCAGCTCCTGCCATGGCCTGCAGCACCCGCTCGCGCCTCACCCGAACTCCGGCGGCCGCCCCAAGCTTCGCTCCGGCGAGCTCCGCCGCCCCCGCAGCCTCCCGCATGAACCACTAGATGCGCGCGAGCCGGGGCTTCGCGTGGGTGGTCTCCGCCGCCCGAATGGTCGCCGGAACGGCGATCCCGAGCCCTTCCGCCGTGTTCGGCCTCGCCGGCGGCTAAACGCCGGCGGGATTGACCGGGTCAACCCAGCTAACTAACCCCCCCCGGCTAATTAAGTTAGATTAGTGCTAATCACCGCTTAGTTAACCCCCTGACACTGACAGTGGGCCCCAGTGCCACTAATTTCTTTGATTAGGATTAAACTAACCCTGTTTAACCCCCTGTCACTGACGTGTGGACCCCACACGTCAGGTTTGACCCCAGCCAGCCGCAGTTGACCGCTGACGTCGTGCTGACGTCATCCTGGCGCAATATCTATTTTCTGGAATTAAAATAATTCAGGAAATTTCAGAAATTGATTTAAACTTCAAAAATTCATAACAATTCAACCGTAGCTCAGATTAAAATAATTTATATATGAAAAATTATCAGAAAAATGCAATCTTTCCATCTGTACTAGTTTCATGCATGATAAACCAACTTATACATGCTGAATATGAGAAAACACATTATGGCATATATAAGAGACTTAATTTAGAATTGCATTTGAGCTTGTGGTTCAAATGGACTTCAAACCAGATGAGTACTAGTTGCATTAGCACAATCAGCATCACTTCTTCATGCCTTGTTCATGCATCATTGTGTTGCATATGCTTGTGTTTTGATTGTTGGCACCGTTTCTTCTCCATAGGCCCTGCTCCGGAGACGTTCCAGAGTATCTGTCTATGAACCAGTGCCTCCCTTGTTGATTTTCCAGGCAAGCAAACCCCCTTGTTCATTTCGATAAAACCCTACTCTCTCGCTCCTGCTCTCAGTTATTGCATTAGGACAACAACGATTCATCTTCTACTTTGTGCTGCGGTAGTTGAACCCATTCCTCTGCATGACCTGTCATTGCCACAGTAAATAGTTGAAACCCACTAGCATGTGTAGGAGTTGATTGAAGCCACTGATGTGTTCCTACCATGCTATGCCTGCTATTGCTTAGAATGTGTCAGGTCTGGTTCATTGGAAATGAACTGGAGTGTTACGATATGTTCTGATGCTGAGAGTGAAGTGTGTGAACACGATTTGGTAAAGGTAGCGGTGAGAGGCCATGTAGGAGTACATGGTGGGTTGTCTCACTGGAACCGTCCTTAAGCACTGAGTTCTGTGTATGTTGTCCAATGACTCGATACTACCACACATTGGGTTCCGGTAACTCGACCCCTCTCGACTTATTAACCAACTTGGTCTCTGTCCAGGAGTCGCAACTAGTTTCTGGTGTTTGTAGGTAGTGCTATTTTTCTACCAAGTGGCACCTGGCAGGGTGGGCTTGGGACAGACTAGGCACACGTGGCCTGGTGTACCGAGTGGCACCCGGTTGGTGGGCTCGGGAACCCTGTACACATCGTTTGGGGCCGTAAGCGACACCCCGGCCGGATCTCCTTGCGGGTGGAACCCGAATAGGCGATAAACCTGGACTAGAGTCTTATGTGGTTAGTCAGGTCGTGGCCGACACCCTCGCCAGGATTCCGCTTGAAGGTTGCCGAGATACATGACGTGTACATGGCGGTAAGTGGCGAGAGCGTGTGTGAAGAAGTACACCCCTGCAGGGTTAACATGATCTATTCGAATAGCCGGGTCCGCGGTTATGGACTTCTTGGATGCTTACATGGTACATAGACAACCTGAAGTGGATACTCTAAAATACTCAAGACAAGTGTGAGTGCTATGGATGGCCTTTCCGTAGGGAGACGGGGATGATTCCATAGTAGTGTATTGTGTCGTGCTTAGTGGACTCGTGTACGTTGTCTCACCTCCAGAGTTTCTGGTAGTCGTAGAACAGGATAGCCACAGAGTCAAAGTTGGCTTGCTGCAACTAAACCCCACATTACCTTCTTGATACACATGCATGTATAATAGGATCTGATGTAAGTCTTGCTGAGTACCTTTGTACTCATGTTGCTTCATTTATGTTTTTGCAGCGGAGACTTCGGTCTTACTAGTGTTCTCGTGGACTTCGACTAGTAGCTAGTACCTCAGCTACGATCTTGATCGGATGTTGTAGATAGTCAGGCTCTTCAGCCTTTTTCATTTGTAGATGTCTGTACCCAGACATGTAATGCTTCCGCTTGTTGCTTGTATGCTCTGTATGATGGGTCTTGTGACCCCTGTTTGCAATACATGCTATGATGGCTCTTCCGAGCCGTTATCTATTTGAGTTGTTGAGTTATGCTGTGATGCCATGTTGTACAGCACATACTTGCATGTTATGCGTACGTGTAATGTGTATTGCTATGTGTGGGATCTGACTATCTAGTTGTTTATCCTTAGTAGTCTCTCTTACCGGGAAATGCCTTCTAGTGCTTCCACTGAGCCCTGGTAGCTTGCTACTGCTCCGGAACACTTAGGCTGGCCGGCATGTGTCCTTCTTCGATCCTGTGTCTGTCCTTTCGAGGAAATGTCACGCGATGAATACCAGAGTCCTGCTAGCCCGCTACAGCCCGGTTCACCGGAGTCTTGTTAGCCCAGTGCTACAGCCTGGATTCACTCGCTGATGACCGACACGTTCGATGCTGGGTCATCGATGCCTGTCCCTGTAAGTTAGTGCCACTTTGGGTTTACGACTAGCCATGTCAGCCCGGGCTCTTTATCATATGGATGCTAGCGACACCATCATATACGTGTGCCAAAATGCGCAAATGGTCCCGGGCAAAGGTAAGGCGACACCCGTGGGGATACCGTGCGTGAGGCCGCAAAGTGATATGAGGTGTTACATGCTAGATCGATGTGGCATTGAGTCGGGGTCCTGACAACATGGGAGAGAGCTTGTGCAGCCCCTCCCTGGAGAGAACCCGCCTGAGCACGAGGTCTCCTACCTCGAGAGTTCTGGGGCGGATGTTGCGGCAGTGATATCGCCGCAGTGCTTGTTGGTACCTCGCCGCTCGTAGCGCGGCTTCTCGGCGACGTTCCTCCCTAGCACAAGGTCCATCCCCCGCATGGCGTCCTGCTGCACCTCGTCAAATGCCAAGACCAGCGCGGAGCGACGTCTGACCTCGTGAGGGAGGACCGCTTCGGCTCCGTAGACCAGGAAGAACGGGGTCTCTCCAGTCGGCTTGGTCGCGGTTGTGCGGATGGACCACAACACGGACTGAAGCTCGTCGTACCAACCTCTGCCGTAGGCCTCCAGCTTCTTCTTGGACGTCCTGGTCTTGAGGCCCCTCAGGACCTCCGCGTTGGCTCACTCGGCCTGGCTGTTGCTTCGGGGGTGCACCACCGAAGCATAGCATATCTGCCTTCCAAGGTTAGCACAGTATGTTTTGAAGAGGTTACTGGTAAACTGCGAACCGTTGTCCGTGATGATGCGATTCGGCACCCTGAGCCGGCTCACGATGCCCTTGATGAACTTGACCGCGGAACCTGTGGGAATGCTGCGGACAGCCTTTACTTCAGCCCACTTGGTGAACTTGTCCAGGGCGACGTAGAGGTAGCGGCAGCCCCGAGGAGCCCGAGGAAACGGGCCCAAGATATCCAGCCCCCAGACTGCGAATGGCCATGAAAGGGGTATAGTCTGCAAGCCTCCTACTGGCTGATGGATCTGCTTGGCGTGGAACTGGCAGGCCTCACAAGCTTTCACTAGTTCGATGGCGTCATTGAGCGCGGTGGGCCAATAAAACCCACGGCAGAACGCCTTGCCGACGAGGGTCCGTGATGATGAATGATGTCCACAATCTCTGCCGTGTATATCTTCCAGCAGTTCCTTCCCTTGCTCCCTGGAGATGCAGCGCAGGGATACATCGTTTGGCCGCTTCTGGTAGAGCTCTCCATCCTTGATGCAGTATGTCGTGGCCTGGCGTGCCACTCGCTCCGCTTCCTCCTCCTTCTCCGGCAGGGTCCCTTGCGTTAGGTAACTCCGGAGCTCCGCGATCCAACATCCCTCCTGAGGTTCCATCGTCAGGAGCGGACGTGCTCCTGAGGCCGGGCCACAGGTCGGAGCCCCTGAGGCTGGTGGCTGGGGGAGCTCCTCCCGAGGCTGAGCCGTGTTCGAAAACGCCAGGCTCCTGAGGTAACCGCCTGGACGCCCGTTTGGCGATGTCGTCGGCCTCCTGATTGGTGCCACTGGGCACATGCTGCAACTCCAACCCCCAGAACTGCTTCTCCATCTTGCAGACCTCCGCTAGGTAGGCTTCCATGTGCTCATCCTTCGGCTCGTACACCTTGTTGGAGAAATTGACAAGGAGCTATGAATCGCCCTTGATGGTGAGGAGTTTCACCCCCAGGTCAGCCACGGCCTTCAAGCCCGCTATTAAACCTTCATACTCTAATAAGTTGTTGGAGACCTTTTCACCTTGCTGGAAACAGAGCTGCATGGCATAATAGAGCTTGTCCTGAGTGGGCGATATAAGTACCGCCCCAGCCCCAGCGCCATGCTTGGAGAATGCCCCATCGAAGTACATGACCCAACCTTCTGGCGCCTCGCTTCCCGGGGACAGGGACCGATCCTCGTCAGCCTTGAGGCCTGGCGCCTCCATCCATTCTGCCACAAAATCCGCCAACGCTGCTCCCTTGATGACTCTGGTCGTGCTGAATTCGAGCTGAAATGCTTGCAGTTCTATGTTCCACTCAGCTACCCTTCCAGCTAAATTAGGGCTCCTGAGTACTCTCTCCAGGGGGTATGACGAGACGACCTTGATGGGGTGACCCTGAAAATAGTGCCGCAGCTTGTGCGAGGCCATCAGTAGCACGAGGAGGAGTTTCTGAGGCATGGGGTACCGTGCCCTTGCATCCCGCAGCACCGTGCTGACAAAGTACACTGGGTGCTCAACGAGGTGGAGTGCGTCAGTGCTGGTGGCTCCCTTCGGGGACCGTGGCGCCTCTTGAGGCAATGAGGCCTCCTGAGACTGGCGATCTGGAAGAGGGGCCTCTTCCGCCTCTGGTGGAACCCTTCTGTGGTGGCTGATCCTGCTCAGCCGCGGTGGCGGTTTCTGTAGGCCTTCCTTGTCCCTGTTCTGCCTTGTCCCGGGCTGTTGCCGCGGTTTTGATTTGGCGCTCCTCTCTGACTGCCACCAAGGCTGCGCTGGCGGAGTAGGGAGTGGCGGCGAGGTAAAGCACCAGGGGCTCTTGAGGGCACAGAGCCACCATGACCGGTGGGCTGGTCAGGTATCTCTTGAGATCCTGGAACGCCTTGTCGGCCTCTTCAGTACACTCGAAGGGCCCCTTTTTCTTCATTATCTGGAAGAAGGGCAGTGCTCGTTCCCCCAACTTGGAGATGAAGCGCTCTAGCGCGGTCATGCGCCCCGTGAGCTTCTGCATTTCTCTGAGGGTCTTTGGCGGGCTCATGTCTTCCATCGCCTTGACCTTCTCCGGGTTAGCCTCGATGCCTCGGTGGGACACGAGGAAACCCAAGAGCTTGCCCGAGGGGACTCCGAACACACACTTCTCTGGGTTGAGCCATAGGTTCACTGCGTTGAGGCTCGCGAAGGTGTCCTCCAAGTCTTGTATCAAGGTCCTGGCCTCCCGAGACTTTACCACAATGTCATCGATGTAAGCTTCAACATTCTTCCTGAGCTGCGGGCCCAAGGTGATGTGCATCAGCCGCTGGAAGGTCGCCCCTGCGTTATGCAGCCCGAATGGCATGCATGTGTAGCAGTACACCCCACATGGGGTTAGGAAGGCTGTCTTCTCGACGTCTTCTACCGCCATCTTGATCTGGTGATACCCAGAGAAGGCATCCAAGAAGCATAACAGGTCGCATTCCGCAGTGGAATCGATGATCTGGTCGAGGCGGGGGAGCGGGAACGGATCTTGCGGGCATGCTTTGTTGAGGTTGGTGAAGTCGACACACATGCGCACCTTCCCTCCCTTCTTTGGCACAACGACAGGGTTGGCCAACCAATCCGGGTACCAGACCTCGCGAATGACCCCAGCGGCTTCCAATTTGCGGGTCTCTTGGACGATGAAGGCCTGCTTTTCTATGGAATGTCACCTGGCCTTCTGCTTCATAGGGCGCACGTTGGGGCACATTGTCACACCCTAGCTAGTCATGCATTAGAGTGTTGCATCATGTTTACTCATTCATCAGAAACTTGAAATGGGGATGACAGAACCCCCAGTCCCCTCTGAAACTAACTAGGGTTTACTAAAATAATTTTCAATGAACCTGAAATGCCCTTCTAAAATGCCCATCATTTTTGTCTTGGTTCAGAACCTCTGCCAAAAGTGGTGCACATTTTCCTAGGCCATCCTAGGGTTTTTGAATTAAATCATAAATATTTGATTTTGGGCATTTAAAATAATATAAAATATTTAAATGCTCAAATATCTCCAAACTAAAATGTTTCATGTTGGAAATAATCCAACTATGGACCAGGAATAGTTTGGTGATTTTTAAAGTTGCCTAGGTATTTTATTTATTTCAACAAAGTTGCAGATATATTAAATAAAAACAGAAAACAGAAAAGAAAGGGGAAGACTTACCTGTGCGGCCCAGCCAGCTGGCCGGCCCAGCCAGCAACCGACCCAGCCCAGCACTGTAGCTCCCCGTCGTCTTCCTCCCCTCGCCCCGAAGCTGTTGCGTGCTCGCGCGCGCACGGCCGCGCGGCCACCTCCTGCTTGCCGACGCCCTCCTGGCCGCGTGGACGACGCCCGCAGCCCGTCCCGATCCCCCCTGCTCTCTCTCACTCTCCTCGGCTCTCTCCTTCCTCTCCCTCGCTCTCTCTCTCACACGGCCGAACACCACCGTCGCCACCGTTCGCCGTAGCAGTCGTCTCCGACCACCCTCGCTCCCCCGACTAGCTTAGAAGCTCCGCCACAACTCCCTCTTCCTCCCCACCGCTCCACAGCTCCCCGGAAGCCCTGCATCGCCGCCACGTCGCCGTTCCTCTCTTCGGACTCCGACCACCGTCGCCGTCAAATTCGTCGTCTCCGGCGCGTCCCCGAGCCCGCTTCGACGCCCACTGCAACCGCGGTGAGCCCCCGGAGCATTTCCCCCTTCTTCCCTGGTCTCTCCCGACCTCTAGGCCCTAGCTCCACCTCGACCGAGAGCTCCACGCCGCCGGCGATGTCGCCGTCGTGGCCACGGTCGCCGTAGCGCCCAACCGAGCACACCATCGTGCTCCACACATCACCAGGAGCACGTAGAACGCACCAACGCCTCCCCAAACCCCCTGCAACACTGATCCCGACCGCACCCGAACTCCGGCCGCCGCAGCCGAGCTCGCCGCCGTCAACTCCGGCCACCCCGAGCCCAACCACCACCACCAATAGACGCGGCTCAACCTCAGCAACACGTAGATGCCTTCCGCCGTCCATTTGGTCGCCGGAATGGCAAAAAGCACTCTCGCCGCCGTCTCGGATCTCGCCGGCGTCATGTCGCCGGTGGGGTTTGACTTGACCGACCTGGGGTTTGACCCCCCAGGGTCACTGACGCGTGGGCCCTGTCGGCCAGATGGTTAGGTTAGCGCTAACTACTGTTAGTCAACCCCCCTGACACTGACAGTGGGCCCCAGCGCCACTAATTAGTAATTAGAATTAATTTAAATCTGTTTAACCCCCCCTGTCACTGACGTGTGGCCCCCACACGTCAGGTTTGACTTCAGCCAGCCGCAGTTGACCTGCTGACGTCACACTGACGTCAGGCTGACGCAGTAATTGAATTTCTGGATTTAAATTAAATCAGGAAATTCCAGAATATTAATTAAACTTCAAAAATTCATAACTTTTATTCTGTAACTCCAAATTGGACAAATTATATATGAAAATGATCAGAAAAATCCAATCTATCCATCTGTACCATTTCCATGCATGATCAAACAAGTTAAGTTGATGTTTTAATCAGAACAAGAAAAGGCACTTTAAAAGGCCATATTTGAATTTGAAATTTGAATCCTTGATTCAAATTTGTTCAAACCCTTCTGGTTTTAGTTGCATTAGCCCAACACACTCATATTGCCATGTTTCATGCATGCATCATATTGTTGCATATTGTTTGGTGATGTTTGTGTATCGATGTCCTTTGCGACAGGATCTGTCCCCGAGGAGTACCGTGATTACCCTAACGAAGAACCGTATCCGTGCAACGAACCATCAGGCAAGCAACCAACCATTTGATCATATCGATACAATCCCATGTTCTCGCTCCTGCTCTCTTTTACTGCATTAAGACAACGCGATTCAAACTGCTGTGTGCTACGGTAGTTGAACCCATTTCCTCTGCATGACCTGTCATTGCCACAGTAACTAGATGAAACCCACTAGCATGTGTAGGAGTTGATTGAGCCATATGTATGTGTTGTTCCTACCTTGCTATGCCTGCTATGCTTAGAGTCGTGTCAGGTCTGGTTCATCTGGGTGATGGGCTAGAGTGAAATGATTATGTCGGTAATGAGAGTGGTGTGGTGAACACGATTTGGTAAAGGTATCGATGAGAGGCCATGTAGGAGTACATGGTGGGTTGTTTCATTGAAGCCGACCTTAAGCACTGAGATCTGTATGTGTGATTTAAGAATCAGCTACTACCATGCATTGGGCCCGAAACCAATGGACCCTCTCGACTTCTTATTCACCCTAGTTCTCCGTCCAGGAGTTGCAAGTAGTTTCTGGTGTTTGTAGCCTACTGGAGGCCGTGGACAGCGCTGACCGTAGGGGTGGGCTGTGATGCGGTAGGTACGTGGCACGGTGTACCGAATACCCGTTAGGTATCTCGGGAACCCTGTTCACATCGTTCGGGGCCGTATGGGAAACCTCGGCCGGACTCCCTGCGGATGGAACCTGAATAGGCGATAAACCTGGACTGGAGGCTTAGGTGATTAGGTAGGTCGTGGCCGACACCCACGTTGGGCTTCCGCTTGAAGGTTGCCGAGTACATGTCGTGTAAGCGACGGTAAGAGGTGAGAGCGTGTATGAAGAAGTACACCCCTGCAGGGTTATCATGATCTATTCGAATAGCCGCGTCCACGGTAAAGGACTACTTGGTTGCCTATACAGTTCATAGACAAGTAAATGGAAACTATTAAAAGCCTCAAGATAAGTGTGAGTGCCGAGGATGGCTCTTCCGTAGGAAGACGGAGGTGGATCCTCGGTAGTGTATTGAAGTGGTGAGTAGTGGACTCGTGTGCGCAAAACTATTTCAAGTTGGAGTATCGTAGGATAGTCTAGCCAAGAGTCAAAGCTGGCTTGCTGCAATAACTCCACCGACCCTTCTTGATACTATGCATGTATGTAGGATCTGATGTAAGTCTTGCTGAGTACCTTTGTACTCATGTTGCTATAATCTACATTTTTACAGAAGACGCTGCAACCCCTTCTGATGGGTTCTATGTAGACGTTGACATCAACGAGTAGGCTAAAGACCCAGGTGGTGACCCTGAGCTTGTGATGGACCACGTAGTATAGTTAGGCTTCCAAGCCTCTTTTATTTTACTAGTTGTCTGTACCCAGACAAAGTACTTCCGCTGTTGGCTTGTATGACTGTATGACTTGTATGTTGGGTCGTGAGATCCGTACCTTTGTGTATGATATGTATGGCTCCCTGAGCCTTAAATAAAGTACTTGTGTCATAGAGTCATGTTGTGATGCTTCGTTGTATTTGCACATATCGAGCATATTGTGTGTATGATTGAAATGCTTGGTATGTGTGGGATCTGACTATCTAGTTGTTTATCTTTAGTAGCCTCTCTTACCGGGAAATGTCTCCTAGTGTTACCGCTGAGCCATGGTAGCTTGCTACTGCTCTGGAACACTTAGGCTGGCCGGCATGTGTCCTTCTTCGTTCCTGTGTCTGTCCCTTCGGGGAAATGTCACGCTTTGAGTACCGGAGTCCTGTTAGCCCGCTACAGCCCGGTTTACCGGAGTCCTGCTAGCCCAGTGCTACAGCCCGGACCCACTTGCTGATGACCGACACGTTCGAAGCTGGGTCATGGATGCCTGTCCCTGTAAGTCTGTGCCACTTTGGGTTTACGACTAGTCATGTCAGCCCGGGCTCTTTATCATATGGATGCTAGCGACACTATCATATACGTGAGCCAAAAGGCGCAAACGGTCCCGGGCAAAGGTAAGGCGACACCCGTGGGAATACCGTGCGTGAGGCCGCAAAGTGATATGAAGTGTTACCGGCTAGATCGATGTGACATCGAGTCGGGGTCCTGACAGCGTTGGCATCAGAGCCGGACTGCCTGTAGGTTCTCCAAGCCAAACTGGTCGATGTTGAGTCTAGAAATTCTTTAGTTATATGTAGGGGAATTGTTTGTGGGTTGGAACGTAAGGCTCTTTTTACTCCTTATACCTTATGACTTTCTGATCTGAGTCAGTCCATTCTTCCATCGGGGGTTAAGGAATTAGGATCTGTTCTCTCTATCAGGATCACGTGTTACTAATCAGTAGTACCTTATAAGTTTGATGGTTACAAGCCTAGTTCAGTTCTACTACCACATTATGTTGTTAGAATGGTTCCAGAACTTTGATGTGATGATGTTGAGTGTGTACGAAATCCTTTGTCAAATGTCTCAATATCCTTTTTGAGCATTTACAGCTGTTATGCTGCCGAAATTTTGCTAGAAATTCTAATGCCTTTGCATTATAACTGTGCTTTCAGATGGCCACTCGCGACCTCAATCAAGTGGTTCGCCTGACTCGATGCCTAGATGTACCCGGCCATACTGCTAAGTTGGTCAGGGTAATGACTGAGGCTGGATATCGCTGGTATCCCGAGTACACGGTCGAAGAGCAATTCCGGGACTTCAATCAAAGCCAGTATCTCTGCACTGTCAGGATATTTCCATCTTATCCTGGATCCACTGAGCCTCTTCACTGCTCCTATGGACTCGGGGTTACTATTGAGATGGCTGTGCAGGATGCCGCCTACTCTATGATGACCATTATGCGAGTCAGATCTGGTTTATTTCGGGACTCTGATTTCCGGTATATGCCAGGATCACTTCCGGGAGCACAAGGGTATCTCCAGGCTATCTATGCTGACTCCACTCAGGAGGATTCATGGACTCGCACCACTGCTGAGATGCTCGAGGATAAGGACCGTGAAAATCGGGCCTTAAGGTTAGAGCTCTTCAATACCCGTGCTGACCACTGGGCCACTTTGACTCGGTTCGCACCGGCGGTGCAAGCTGGATATTCAGATATGCGCGATCTCTATCCTGTGAGATCTGCTCTGCCAGACGTGATGGTTTGGCGTGATGTAGGAGGCATCACCCCACCTCGCGGTCCCCGCAGGCCACCGTTTGTTGGTCCAAGGCCTCATCCTAGCCCCTATGGTCCACAAGCTCCGCGAGATCGTCTGTTTCCGGATGAACATGTTGAGCTTCCAGGCTATGGAGGTGACTTCTACGAGGACTACTACGGATCGGTCTGAGTTAGTGATAGTATCCCTAGTTCGCACTAGCTGTGTCGTCTATCATTCCGCGTGACTCGTGGGATATGACCTAGTTTGTACTCCTTCCGGAGATGTAGAAAAATAATGTATAGGAGCTTGGAATGCCTCCGATGAGATGTAATCCTTTTCTCACCGTAATAGTACTTTGTTTGGTCTTGTACTAAACCTTGTATGGTATGTATGACGATGGAATAAAGAAGCAGTTTCTGTATCTACCATGTCATACGGATGATCATCTTGCATTCCGAGTTATTCCTTACCTTATGTATCCTATGTCGGAATTTTATCATTCTGACTAAATCATTGTCTTGTTTACCTAGGATGGTCAACACGCGCGCCAACCCTGCTTCCCAAGAGCAGGCCGAAGGCAGTGAAGCCAGGAATGAAAATCTGCCTCATCCTCCTTCACTAGCCGAGGTGATGATGGAAGCTGAGAGAAACAAGCGGGAGACAAACCGTTTGTTGGAGCGTATTGAACAGAATACAGCACACCATCAGAGGGCTAACGTGGTGTCACTCAGTGATTTTATCAAATTACATCCACCCACGTTCCACCACTCCGTCGAGCCTCTCGACGCTGATGACTGGCTTCGCAGTATCTCTCACAAGCTGCGTTCCGCGCTGGTAGCGGAGGCTGACAAGGTCACCTTTGCCGCATATCATCTTGAAGGCCCCGCCAGTCTATGGTGGGAGAATTATGGAGCTATGCGCCCAGCGGGCCATGTCACTACTTGGGCTGAGTTCAGCGAGGCTTTCCGTGAACATCACATTCCGGAGGGTCTCATGGACCGTAAACGTGAAGAATTTTGCAGTTTCACCCAAGGCCGTCTTTCTGTGGATGCCTATAGCAGAGAGTTTGGTAATCTCGCCCGATATGCAACTGAGGAAGTGTCTACTGACGCCAAGAAGCAAGCAAGGTTCCGTAAGGGCCTTAGTCCTGAGCTTCGCCGCGACCTCCGTCTGCATGAGTGCACATCTTTTTCGAAACTTGTCAACAAAGCCATCAGTGCTGAAACTGGTCAGACTGACTATGACGCAACACGCAAGCATGGACATGACATGGGTTCCTCATCCGATGCTGGTCCTCAGAAGCGCCGCGTGTGGGTACCCAACACCGCCCTGCCACCCAGGTTCACACCGAGGCCATCTTTCCAGGCGCCTCGCCCTGTTCAACAGTCTGCACCGGCCAAGCCCTATGGGGGTCCATCTAACAATGCTCCTCCACGTACCAGTTCCGTGACTTGTTTCAAGTGTGGGGAATCTGGTCACTATATGCGTGAATGCCCCCAGACCAACCCCAATCAATCTGCTAAAGCTGTTGGCCGTGGCAAGCCGACAGGGAAAGTATTCCACGCTAAACCGGTCACCGCTTCACGTGGCCATGTCAACTGTATCTCTGCCGAAGAAGCTCAAGAGGACCCCAACGTCGTTCTCGGTACGCTTCTTGTTAATTGCCACCCAGCATCTGTTCTTTTCGATACAGGAGCCTCTCATTCTTTTATATCTGAAAATTATGCTCGTTTGCATAACGTTGCATTCTGTGACTTGCCATCCTCTATGGTAATTCAAACTCCGGGATCCAAATGGCAAACTTCTAGAGTAAGCCATGGAAATGAAATCCAAGTCGATAGACTTGTTTTTCTCGCATCTTTGATAGCCCTTAAATCTTCAGATATTAATATCATTTTGGGTGTGGACTGGATGTCAGCTCATCAAGCCAAAATTGATTGCTTCTCTAGGACTGTTCAACTCACCCATCCTTCGGGAAAGATAGTCAATGTCTTGACCCGAATAGCCAAGCGACAATTATATTCTCTTAACGCCAGCCCTTTGCTAGACCTTGAGGACGTTCCGGTAGTCCGTGACTTCCCGGATGTCTTCCCAGAGGAATTGCCAGGTGTTCCACCTGACAGAGATGTTGAGTTCGTAATCGACCTCATCCCCGGAACCGTTCCGATTGCTAGAAGACCCTATAAGATGGCACCCCTAGAACTAGCCGAGCTTAAGAAACAACACGATGAATCCTTGAAAAAGGGTTTCATCCGCCCTAGTTCATCTCCGTGGGCTTGCCCCGTCCTATTCGTTAAGAAAAAGGATGGTACGGACCGGATGGTTGTAGATTACCGGCCGGTCAATTTGGTCACAATCAAGAACAAATATCCACTTCCCAGGATCAACGACCTGTATGATCAGCTCGCTGGATCCTCAGTCTTCTCCAAGATGGATTTGAGGTTGGGCTACCATCAAATAAAAATCAGAAACGGGGACATTCCTAAAACGGCCTTTGTTACTCGTTATGGCCAATACGAGTACACCGTCATGTCCTTCGGTTTAACCAACGCTCCAGCCACCTTTTCTCGGTTAATGAACTCAATCTTCATGGAGTATTTGGATAAATTCGTCGTAGTTTATCTCGATGATATACTCATCTACTCCAAGAACAAGGAAGAACATGCCGAACATCTAAGGCTAGTGTTGAAGAAACTTCGAGAGCATCGCCTTTATGCCAAATTTTCAAAATGTGAATTCTGGTTGTCAGAAGTGACCTATCTGGGTCATGTAATATCTGGTAAAGGTATTGCTGTTAACCCTGAGCGAGTTCAAGCCGTCCTTGATTGGACTCCACCCGAATCGGTCAAGCAAGTTCGGAGTTTTCTAGGCTTAGCGAGCTATTGCCGTCGCTTTGTCGAGAACTTCTCCAAAGTTGCTAAACCTCTAACTGAACTCCTCAAGAAAGATAAGAAGTTCGAATGGACTCCACAATGTGAGCACAGCTTTCAGGAACTGAAAAGACGCCTGACCTCTGCTCCTGTACTGGTACCGCCAGACTTCTCCAAAGACTTTGTTATCTACTGCGACGCCTCGCGACAAGGACTAGGTTGCATTCTCATGCAAGATCGACACGTAATTGCTTACGCTTCACGGCAATTGCACCCACATGAGGAGAATTATCCTACTCATGATCTAGAGCTTGCAGCCGTAGTCTATGCACTTAAGACCTGGCGACATTACCTCCTCGGTAATCGTTGCGAAATATTCACTGATCACCAAAGTCTGAAGTACATCTTCACCCAACCGGATTTGAATCTCAGGCAGAGACGTTGGGTTGAGTTGATCACAGACTTCGACCTAGGAATAACCTATACCCCAGGGAAAGCCAACGTCATGGCTGATGCGCTAAGTCGTAAATCTTATTGTAACAACCTGATGTTACAACAAAGTCAACCGCTTCTCCATGAGGAATTTCAGAAGCTTAACCTTCACATTGTACCTCAAGGTTTTCTCTCCACCTTGGTGGCAAAACCTACCCTTACGGATCAAATTATCAAAGCACAGAAGGTAGATCCGGGAATCTCCCGCATCAAGAGAAACATTCAGAAAGGAATTGCGAATTGTTTCTCCGTTAATGATCAAGGAGTCGTATACTTCGGGGATCGACTAGTGGTTCCCAAGGTGCGCAACCTAAGGCGATTAATCCTTAAGGAAGCTCATGAATCTCCTCTCACCATTCATCCCGGTAGTACTAAGATGTATCAGGACCTACGCCAGAGGTTCTGGTGGACTAGGATGAAGAGAGAAATCGCTCAGTATATTGCTAATTGCGACGTCTGTCGTCGTGTAAAAGCAGAGCATCAACGGCCTGCTGGCACCCTTCAACCCTTAGCTATTCCTGAATGGAAATGTGATAAAATTGGTATGGATTTCATTACCGGCTTTCCCAGAACCAAAAGAGGGAATAATGCTATTTTCGTCGTGGTCGATCGTCTTTCCAAAGTAGCTCATTTCTTACCTGTTCGTGAGAGTATAACCGCTAGTCAACTGGCAGACTTATACATCTCCCGGATAGTGTCCCTCCATGGTGTCCCTTTGGAAATCAATTCGGATCGAGGAAGTCTTTTCACCTCTCGATTTTGGGAAAGCTTCCAAAATGCTATGGGAACCCGTCTCTTCTTTAGCACCGCTTTCCACCCTCAGTCAAGTGGTCAAGTGGAACGCGTCAACCAAATTCTAGAAGACATGCTTCGAGCCTCCGTTATCTCTTTCGGAATGGACTGGGAGAAGTGCCTTCCATTTGCCGAATTCGCTTACAACAACAGCTATCAATCTAGCTTGGGTAAAGCCCCTTTTGAAGTTCTCTATGGACGACGATGTCGAACACCCCTTAACTGGTCAGAGACCGGGGAAAGACAATTCTTTGGCCCGAACATGATTCAGGAAGCGGAAGATCAAGTTCGTATCGTTCGTGAAAAGTTGAAAGCAGCCCAATCCCGTCAAAAGAGTCAATATGACCGAAAACATAAGGCTATGACTTTCGAGGTTGACGAGAAGGCTTACCTTCGGGTCACCCCTCTGAAGGGAACCCATCGTTTCGGTATCAAAGGCAAATTGGCTCCTCGTTACATTGGACCTTTTCGCATTCTTGCCAAACGAGGAGAAGTTGCCTACCAGTTGGAACTACCTCCGCATCTCTCCAGAGTTCACGATGTCTTCCACGTTTCTCAACTCAGGCGTTGCTTCTCGGATCCTATCCGTGAAGTGGACCACGAAACGCTTGATCTCCAAGATGATCTTACTGTTGGAAATATGCCCTAGAGGCAATAATAAAAGTATTATTATTATATTTCCTTGTTCATGATAATTGTCTTTTATTCATGCTATAACTGTATTATCCGGAAATCGTAATACACGTGTGAATACACAGACCACAATATGTCCCTAGTGAGCCTCTAGTTGACTAGCTCGTTGTGATCAACAGATAGTCATGGTTTCCTGGCTATGGACATTGGATGTCGTTGATAACGGGATCACATCATTAGGAGAATGATGTGATGGACAAGACCCAATCCTAAGCATAGCACAAAGATCGGTTAGTTCGTTTGCTAGAGCTTTGCCAATGTCAAGTATCTCTTCCTTTGACCATGAGATCGTGTAACTCCTGGATACCGTAGGAGTGCTTTGGGTGTATCAAACGTCACAACGTAACTGGGTGACTATAAAGGTGCACTACAAGTATCTCCGAAAGTATCTATTGTTTTATGCGGATCGAGACTGGGATTTGTCACTCCGTGTAAACGGAGAGGTATCTCTGGGCCCACTCAGTAGGACATCATCATATGCGCAATGTGACCAAGGAGTTGATCACGGGATGATGTGTTATGGAACGAGTAAAGTGACTTGCCGGTAACGAGATTGAACAAGGTATCGGTATACCGACGATCGAATCTCGGGCAAGTAAAATACCGCTAAACAAAGGGAATTGAATACGGGATTGATTAAGTCCTTGACATCGTGGTTCATCCGATGAGATCATCGTGGAACATGTGGGAGCCAACATGGGTATCCAGATCCCGCTGTTGGTTATTGACTGGAGAACGTCTCGGTCATGTCTGCATGTCTCCCGAACCCGTAGGGTCTACACACTTAAGGTTCGATGACGCTAGGGTTATAAAGGAAGCTTGTATGTGGTTACCAAATGTTGTTTGGAGTCCCGGATGAGATCCCGGACGTCACGAGGAGTTCCGGAATGGTCCGGAGGTAAAGATTTATATATAGGAAGTCCTGTTTCGGCAATCGGGACAAGTTTCGGGGTCATCGGTATTGTACCGGGACCACCGGAAGGGTCCCGGGGGCCCACCGGGTGGGGCCACCTGCCCCGGGGGGCCACATGGGCTGTAGGGGGTGCGCCTTGGCCTACATGGGCCAAGGGCACCAGCCCCTAGAGGCCCATGCGCCAAGATAAAGGAAAAAGGGAAGAGTCCTAAAGGGGGAAGGCACCTCCGAGGTGCCTTGGGGAGGATGGACTCCTCCCCATCCTTAGCCGCACCCCTTCCTTGGAGGAGGGGGCAAGGCTGCGCCTCCCCCCTCTCCCTTGGCCCTATATATAGTGGGGAAAAGGAGGAGCAATCACACCTAAGGCCTTTGGTTGCCTCCCTCTCCCTCCCGTGACACATCTCCTCTCCCGTAGGTGCTCGGCGAAGCCCTGCGGGATTACCACGCTCCTCCACCACCACCACGCCGTTGTGCTGCTGTTGGATGGAGTCTTCCTCAACCTCTCCCTCTCTCCTTGCTGGATCAAGGCGTGGGAGACGTCACCGGGCTGTACGTGTGTTGAACGCGGAGGTGCCGTCCGTTCGGCACTTGATCATCGGTGATCTGAATCACGACGAGTACGACTCCATCAACCCCGTTCACTTGAACGCTTCCGCTTAGCGATCTACAAGGGTATGTAGATGCACTCCTCTTTCTACTCGTTGCTGGTCTCTCCATAGATAGATCTTGGTGATATGCGTAGGAAAATTTTTAATTTCTGCTACGTTCCCCAACAGTGGCATCATGAGCTAGGTCTATTGCGTAGATTCTTTGCACGAGTAGAACACAAAGTAGTTGTGGGCGTTGATGTTGTTCAATATGCTTACCGTTACTAGTCCAATCTTGTTTCGACGGTATTGTGGGATGAAGCGGCCCGGACCGACCTTACACGTACTCTTACGTGAGACAGGTTCCACCGATTGACATGCACTTGGTGCATAAGGTGGCTAGCGGGTGCCAGTCTCTCCCACTTTAGTCAGAACGGATTCGATGAAAAGGGTCCTTATGAAGGGTAAATAGCAATTGGCATATCACGTTGTGGTCTTGCGTAGGTAAGAAACGTTCTTGCTAGAAACCCATAGCAGCCACGTAAAACATGCAACAGCAATTAGAGGACGTCTAACTTGTTTTTGCAGGGTATGCTATGTGATGTGATATGGCCAAAAGGATGTGATGAATGACATATGTGATGTATGAGATTGATCATATTCTTGTAATAGGATTCACGACTTGCATGTCGATGAGTATGACAACCGGCAGGAGCCATAGGAGTTGTCTTTATTTTTTGTATGACCTGCGTGTCATTGAATAACGTCATGTAAACTACTTTACTTTATTGCTAAACGTTAGTCATAGAAGTAGAAGTAGTCGTTGGCGTGACAACTTCATGAAGACACGATGATGGAGATCATGATGATGGAGATCATGGTGTCAAGCCGGTGACAAGATGATCATGGAGCCCCGAAGATGAAGATCAAAGGAGCTATATGATATTGGCCATATCATGTCACTACTCTATTTGATTGCATGTGATGTTTATCATGTTTATGCATCTTGTTTGCTTAGAACGACGGTAGTAAATAAGATGATCCCTTACGAAATTTCAAGAAGTGTTCTCCCCTAACTGTGCACCGTTGCTACAGTTCGTCGCTTCTAAGCACCACGTGATGATCGGGTGTGATGGATTCTTACGTTCACATACAACGGGTGTAAGACAGTTTTACACAGCGAAAACACTTAGGGTTAACTTGACGAGCCTAGCATGTGCAGACATGGCCTCGGAACACGGAGACCGAAAGGTCGAGCATGAGTCGTATAGTAGATACGATCAACATGAAGATGTTCACCGACATTAACTAGTCCGTCTCACGTGATGATCGGACACGGGCTAGTTGACTCGGATCATGTGATCACTTAGATGACCAGAGGGATGTCTATCTAAGTGGGAGTTCATAAGATGAACTGAATTATCCTGAACATAGTCAAAAGACCTTTTGCAAATTATGTCGTAGCTCACGCTATAGTTCTACTGTTTAGATATGATCCTAGAGAAAATATAGTTGAAAGTTGAAAGTAGCGATTATGCGGACAGTAGAAAGCTTATGTCCTTAATGCACTGCTCAATGTACTGAACCCCAAACATCGTTTGTGGATGTTTCGAACATCGAACATACACGTTTTGAAAACTACGTGATAGTTCAGTTAAACGGTTTAGAGTTGAGGCACCAAAGACTTTTTCGAAACGTCGCGGAACATATGAGATGTTTCGAGGTCTGAAATTGGGATTTCAGGCTCGTGCCCATGTCAAGAGGTATAAGACCTCCGACGATTTTCTTAGCCTGCAAACTAAGGAGAGAAGCTCAATTGTTGAGCTTGTGCTCAGATTGTCTGAGTGCAACAATCACTTGAATCGAGTGGGAGTTGATCTTCCAGATGAGATAGTGATGTTTCCCCAAAGTCATTGCCACCAAGCTGCTTGAGCTTCGTGATGAACTATAACACATCAGGGATAGATATGATGATCCTTGAGATATTCATGATGTTTGACACCGCGAAAGTAGAAATCAAGAAGGAGCATCAATTGTTGATGGTTGGTGAAACCACTAGTTTCAAGAAGGGCAAGGGAACAAAGGGATACTTCATGAAACGGCAATTCAGCTGCTGCTCAAGTGAAGAAACCCAAGGTTGAACCCAAACCCGAGACTAAGTGCTTCTGTAATAAGGGGAACAACCACTGGAGCAGCATTACCCTGGATACTTGGTAGATGAGAAGGCTGGCAAGGTCGATAGAAGTATATTGGATATACATTATGTTAATGTGTACTTTACTAGTACTCCTAGTAGCACCAGGGTATTAGATACCGGTTCGGTTGCTAAGTGTTAGTAACTCGAAATAAAAGCTACGGAATAAAACTGAGACTAGCTAAAGGTGAGCTGACGACAAGTGTTGGAAGTGTTTCCAAGGTTGATGTGATCAAGCATCGCACGCTCCCTCTACCATCGAGATTGGTGTTAAAACCTGAATAATTGTTATTTGGTGTTTGCGTAGAGCATAGACATGATTGGATTATGACTATTGCAATATGGTTATTCATTTAAGGAGAATAATAGTTACTCTATTTATGTGAATAATACCTTCAGTGGTCTTGCACCTAAAAATGGTTTATTGAATCTCGATCGTGGTGATACACATTTTCATGCCAAAAGATAGTAATGATAGTACCACTTACTTGTGGCACTGCCATGTAAGTCATAATGGTATAAAACGCATGAAGAAGCTCCATGTTGATGGATCTTTGGACTCACTCATTTTTGAAAAGTTTGAGACATGCGAACCATGTCTATTGGTGTATATGCCTGAAGAAACTCCATGCAAATGGATCGTTCGGGCTCACTTGATTTGAATCACTTGAGATATGCAAATCATACCACATGGGCAAGATGACTGAAAAGCCTCGTTTTCAGTAAGATGGAACAAGATAGCAACTTGTTGGAAGTAACACATTTTGATGTGTGCAGTCCAATGAGTGCTGAGGCATGCAGTGAATATCATTATGTTCTTACTTCACAGATGATTCGAGTAGATGTTGAGAATATTTACTTGATGAAACACAAGTCTGAATTATTGAATGGTTCAAGTAATATCAGAGTGAAGTAGCAGATCATTGTGACAAGAGGATAAAATGTCTATGATATGATCATAGAGATGAATATCTGAGTTACGAGTTTTGGCACACAATTAAGACATTGTGGAAATTGTTTCGCAATTAATACCGCCTGGAACACCATAGTGTGATGGTGTGTCCGAACATCATAGTTGCACCCTATTGGATATGATGCGTACCATGATTTCTCTTATCGAATTACCACTATCGTTCATGGGTTAGGCATTAGAGACAACCACATTCACTTTAAATAGGGCACCGCGTAATTCCGTTGAGATGACACCGTATGAATTATGGTTTAGAGAAACCTAAGTTGTCGTTTCTTAAAGGTTTGGGGCTGCGACGCTTATGTGAAAAAGTTTCAGGATTAAGCTCGAACCCAAAGCGGATAAAATGCATCTTCATAGGACACCCAAAACAGTTGGGTATACCTCCTAATTCAGATCCGAAAGCAATATGGATTGTTTCTTGAATCGGGTCCTTTCTCGAGGAAAAGTTTCTCTCGAAAGAGTTGAGTGGGAGGATGGTGGAGACTTGATGAGGTTATTGAACCGTCTCTTCAACTAGTGTGTGGCAGGGCACAGGAAGATTGTTCCTGTGGCACCTACACCAATTGAAGTGGAAGCTTATGATATTGATCATGAAACTTCGGATCAAGTCACTACCAAACCTCGTAGGACGACAAGGACACGTACTACTTCGGAGTGGTAAGGTGATCCTGTCTTGAAAGTCATGTTGCTGGACAACAATGAACCTACGAGCTATGGAGAAGCAATGGTGGGCCCGAATTCCGACAAATGGTTAGAAGCCATGAAATCCGAGATAGTATCCATATATCAGAACAAAGCATGGACTTTGGTGGACTTGCCCGATGATCGGCAAGCCATTGAGATAAATGGATCTTTTAAGAAGAAGACAGACGCGGATGGTAATGTCACCATCCATGAAGCTCGACTTGTGGCGAAAAGTTTTTCACAAGTTCAAGGAGTTGACTACGATGAGATTTTCTCACTCGTAGCGATGCTTAAAGTCCGTCGGAATCATGTTAGCATTAGCTGCATTTATGAAATCTGGCAGATGGATGTCAAAACGAGTTTCCTTACCAGTTTTTGTGAGGAAAGGTTGTATGTAATACAATCAGAAAGTTTTTGTCGATCCTAAGGATGCTAAAAGGTATGTTAGCTCCAGCGATCCTTCTAAGGATTGGAGTGAGCATCTCGGAGTTGGAATGTATGCTTTGATGATGATCAAAGATTTTGGATTTATACAAAGCTTATAAGAAACTTGTATTTCCAAAGAAGTGAGTGGGAGCACTATAGAATTTCTGATGAGTATATGTTGATCAGAAATGATGTAGAATTTCTAGAAAGCATATAGGGTTATTTGAAAGGTGTTTTTCAATAGAAAACCTGGATTAAGCTACTTGAACATTGAGCATCGAGATCTATAAGGATAGATCAAAATGCTTAATAATACTTTCAAATGAGCACATACCTTGACATGATCTTGAAGGTGTTCAAGATGAACCAGTCAAAGAAGGAGTTCTTGCCTGAGTTGTAAGGTACGAAGTTAAGACTTAAAGCTCGACCACGGCAGAATAGAGAGAAAGGACGAAGGTCGTCCCCTATGCTTAAGACGTAGGCTCTTCAGTATGCTATGCTGTGTACCGCACCTGAAGTGTGCCTTGCCATGAGTCAGTCAAGGGGTACAAGAGTGATCCAAGAATGGCTCACAAGACAGCGGTCAAAGTTATCCTTAGTAGCCAGTAGACTAAGGAATTTTCTCAATTATGGAGGTGATAAAAGAGTTCGTCGTAAAGGGTTATGTCGATGCAAGCTTGACACCTATCCGGATAGCTCTGAGTAGAGAGACCGGATACATATAATGGAGCAACAATTTAGAATAGCTCCAAGTAGAACAGTTATTTGGAATAGCTCCAAATAGAGCGTGGTAGCTGCATTTAGGAGATGACATAGAGATTTGTAAAACACACACGGATCTGAAAGGTTCAGACCCGTTGACTAAAACCTCTCTCACAAGCAACATGATCAAACATAAAACTCATTGAGTGTTAATCACATAGTGATGTGAACTAGACTACTGACTCTAGTAAACTCTTGGGTATTAGTCACATGGCGATGTGACCTGTGAGTGTTAATCACATGGTGATGTGAACTAGATTATTGACTCTAGTGCAAGTGGGAGACTGTTGGAAATATGCCCTAGAGGCAATAATAAAAGTATTATTATTATATTTCCTTGTTCATGATAATTGTCTTTTATTCATGCTATAACTGTATTATCCGGAAATCGTAATACACGTGTGAATACACAGACCACAATATGTCCCTAGTGAGCCTCTAGTTGACTAGCTCGTTGTGATCAACAGATAGTCATGGTTTCCTGGCTATGGACATTGGATGTCGTTGATAACGGGATCACATCATTAGGAGAATGATGTGATGGACAAGACCCAATCCTAAGCATAGCACAAAGATCGGTTAGTTCGTTTGCTAGAGCTTTGCCAATGTCAAGTATCTCTTCCTTTGACCATGAGATCGTGTAACTCCTGGATACCGTAGGAGTGCTTTGGGTGTATCAAACGTCACAACGTAACTGGGTGACTATAAAGGTGCACTACAAGTATCTCCGAAAGTATCTATTGTTTTATGCGGATCGAGACTGGGATTTGTCACTCCGTGTAAACGGAGAGGTATCTCTGGGCCCACTCGGTAGGACATCATCATATGCGCAATGTGACCAAGGAGTTGATCACGGGATGATGTGTTACGGAACGAGTAAAGTGACTTGCCGGTAACGAGATTGAACAAGGTATCGGTATACCGACGATCGAATCTCGGGCAAGTAAAATACCGCTAAACAAAGGGAATTGAATACGGGATTGATTAAGTCCTTGACATCGTGGTTCATCCGATGAGATCATCGTGGAACATGTTGGAGCCAACATGGGTATCCAGATCCCGCTGTTGGTTATTGACTGGAGAACGTCTCGGTCATGTCTGCATGTCTCCCGAACCCGTAGGGTCTACACACTTAAGGTTCGATGACGCTAGGGTTATAAAGGAAGCTTGTATGTGGTTACCAAATGTTGTTCGGAGTCCCGGATGAGATCCCGGACGTCACGAGGAGTTCCGGAATGGTCCGGAGGTAAAGATTTATATATAGGAAGTCCTGTTTCGGCAATCGGGACAAGTTTCGGGGTCATCGGTATTGTACCGGGACCACCGGAAGGGTCCCGGGGGCCCACCGGGTGGGGCCACCTGCCCCGGGGGGCCACATGGGCTGTAGGGGGTGCGCCTTGGCCTACATGGGCCAAGGGCACCAGCCCCTAGAGGCCCATGCGCCAAGATAAAGGAAAAAGGGAAGAGTCCTAAAGGGGGAAGGCACCTCCGAGGTGCCTTGGGGAGGATGGACTCCTCCCCATCCTTAGCCGCACCCCTTCCTTGGAGGAGGGGGCAAGGCTGCGCCTCCCCCCTCTCCCTTGGCCCTATATATAGTGGGGAAAAGGAGGAGCAATCACACCTAAGGCCTTTGGTTGCCTCCCTCTCCCTCCCGTGACACATCTCCTCTCCCGTAGGTGCTCGGCGAAGCCCTGCGGGATTACCACGCTCCTCCACCACCACCACGCCGTTGTGCTGCTGTTGGATGGAGTCTTCCTCAACCTCTCCCTCTCTCCTTGCTGGATCAAGGCGTGGGAGACGTCACCGGGCTGTACGTGTGTTGAACGCGGAGGTGCCGTCCGTTCGGCACTTGATCATCGGTGATCTGAATCACGACGAGTACGACTCCATCAACCCAGTTCACTTGAACGCTTCCGCTTAGCGATCTACAAGGGTATGTAGATGCACTCCTCTTTCTACTCGTTGCTGGTCTCTCCATAGATAGATCTTGGTGATATGCGTAGGAAAATTTTTAATTTCTGCTACGTTCCCCAACACTTACATATCGAGAGTACCCCATTCGTATCCTCGATCAGGCCGAGCGTACCACCCGACGTCATAACATCAAGTTTCTCAAAGTTCAATGGTCGCACCATTCTGAAGATGAAGCAACTTGGGAAAGGGAGGATCGTCTTCGACTCGAGTATCCCGCCTTCTTCTCGGAGGAACCCAAATCTCGGGACGAGATTCTTTTGAGTGGGGGTGAGTTGTCACACCCTAGCTAGTCATGCATTAGAGTGTTGCATCATGTTTACTCATTCATCAGGAACTTGAAATGGGGATGACAGAACCCCCAGTCCCCTCTGAAACTAACTAGGGTTTACTAAAATGATTTTCAATGAACCTGAAATGCCCTTCTAAAATGCCCATCATTTTTGTCTTGGTTCAGAACCTCTGCCAAAAGTGGTGCACATTTTCCTAGGCCATCCTAGGGTTTTTGAATTAAATCATAAATATTTGATTTTGGGCATTTAAAATAATATAAAATATTTAAATGCTCAAATATCTCCAAACTAAAATGTTTCATGTTGGAAATAATCCAACTATGGACCAGGAATAGTTTGGTGATTTTTAAAGTTGCCTAGGTATTTTATTTATTTCAACAAAGTTGCAGATATATTAAATAAAAACAGAAAACAGAAAAGAAAGGGGAAGACTTACCTGTGCGGCCCAGCCAGCTGGCCGGCCCAGCCAGCAACCGACCCAGCCCAGCACTGTAGCTCCCCGTCGTCTTCCTCCCCTCGCCCCGAAGCTGCTGCGTGCTCGCGCGCGCACGGCCGCGCGGCCACCTCCTGCTTGCCGACGCCCTCCTGGCCGCGTGGACGACGCCCGCAGCCCGTCCCGATCTCCCCGGCTCTCTCCTTCCTCTCCCTCGCTCTCTCTCTCACACGGCCGAACACCACCGTCGCCACCGTTCGCCGTAGCAGTCGTCTCCGACCACCCCTCGCTCCCCCGACTAGCTCAGAAGCTCTGCCACAACTCCCTCTTCCTCCCCACCGCTCCACAGCTCCCCGGAAGCCCTGCATCGCCGCCACGTCGCCGTTCCCCTCTTCGGACTCCGACCACCGTCGCCGTCAAATTCGTCGTCTCCGGCGCGTCCCCGAGCCCGCTTCGACGCCCACTGCAACCGCGGTGAGCCCCCGGAGCGTTTCCCCCTTCTTCCCTGGTCTCTCCCGACCTCTAGGCCCTAGCTCCACCTCGACCGAGAGCTCCACGCCGCCGGCGATGTCGCCGTCGTGGCCACGGTCGCCGTAGCGCCCAACCGAGCACACCATCGTGCTCCACACATCACCAGGAGCACGTAGAACGCACCAACGCCTCCCCAAACCCCCTGCAACACTGATCCCGACCGCACCCGAACTCCGGCCGCCGCAGCCGAGCTCGCCGCCGTCAACTCCGGCCACCCCGAGCCCAACCACCACCACCAATAGACGCGGCTCAACCTCAGCAACACGTATATGCCTTCCGCCGTCCATTTGGTCGTCGGAATGGCAAAAAGCACTCTCGCCGCCGTCTCGGATCTCGCCGGCGTCATGTCGCCGGTGGGGTTTGACTTGACCGACCTGGGGTTTGACCCCCCCAGGGTCACTGACGCGTGGGCCCTGTCGGCCAGATGGTTAGGTTAGCGCTAACTACTGTTAGTCAACCCCCCTGACACTGACAGTGGGCCCCAGCGCCACTAATTAGTAATTAGAATTAATTTAAATCTGTTTAACCCCCCCTGTCACTGACGTGTGGCCCCCACACGTCAGGTTTGACTTCAGCCAGCCGCAGTTGACCTGCTGACGTCACACTGACGTCAGGCTGACGCAGTAATTGAATTTCTGGATTTAAATTAAATCAGGAAATTCCAGAATATTAATTAAACTTCAAAAATTCATAACTTTTATTCTGTAACTCCAAATTGGACAAATTATATATGAAAAATGATCAGAAAAATCCAATCTATCCATCTGTACCATTTCCATGCATGATCAAACAAGTTAAGTTGATGTTTTAATCAGAACAAGAAAAGGCACTTTAAAAGGCCATATTTGAATTTGAAATTTGAATCCTTGATTCAAATTTGTTCAAACCCTTCTGGTTTTAGTTACATTAGCCCAACACACTCATATTGCCATGTTTCATGCATGCATCATATTGTTGCATATTGTTTGGTGATGTTTGTGTATCGATGTCCTTTGCGACAGGATCTGTCCCCGAGGAGTACCGTGATTACCCTAACGAAGAACCGTATCCGTGCAACGAACCATCAGGCAAGCAACCAACCATCTGATCATATCGATACAATCCCATGTTCTCGCTCCTGCTCTCTTTTACTGCATTAAGACAACGCGATTCAAACTGCTGTGTGTTACGGTAGTTGAACCCATTTCCTCTGCATGACCTGTCATTGCCACAGTAACTAGATGAAACCCACTAGCATGTGTAGGAGTTGATTGAGCCATATGTATGTGTTGTTCCTACCTTGCTAAGCCTGCTATGCTTAGAGTCGTGTCAGGTCTGGTTCATCTGGGTGATGGGCTAGAGTGAAATGATTATGTCGGTAATGAGAGTGGTGTGGTGAACACGATTTGGTAAAGGTATCGATGAGAGGCCATGTAGGAGTACATGGTGGGTTGTTTCATTGAAGCCGACCTTAAGCACTGAGATCTGTATGTGTGATTTAAGAATCCGCTACTACCATGCATTGGACCCGAAACCAATGGACCCTCTCGACTTCTTATTCACCTTAGTTCTCCGTCCAGGAGTTGCAAGTAGTTTCTGGTGTTTGTAGCCTACTGGAGGCCGTGGACAGCGCTGACCGTAGGGGTGGGCTGTGATGCGGTAGGTACGTGGCACGGTGTACCGAATACCCGTTAGGTATCTCGGGAACCCTGTTCACATCGTTCGGGGCCGTATGGGAAACCTCGGCCGGACTCCCTGCGGATGGAACCTGAATAGGTGATAAACCTGGACTGGAGGCTTAGGTGATTAGGTAGGTCGTGGCCGACACCCACGTTGGGCTTCCGCTTGAAGGTTGCCGAGTACATGTCGTGTAAGCGACGGTAAGAGGTGAGAGCGTGTATGAAGAAGTACACCCCTGCAGGGTTATCATGATCTATTCGAATAGCCGCGTCCGCGGTAAAGGACTACTTGGTTGCCTATACAGTTCATAGACAAGTAAATGGAAACTGTTAAAAGCCTCAAGATAAGTGTGAGTGCTGAGGATGGCTCTTCCGTAGGAAGACGGAGGTGGATCCTCGGTAGTGTATTGAAGTGGTGAGTAGTGGACTCGTGTGCGCAAAACTATTTCAAGTTGGAGTATCGTAGGATAGTCTAGCCAAGAGTCAAAGCTGGCTTGCTGCAATAACTCCACCGACCCTTCTTGATACTATGCATGTATGTAGGATCTGATGTAAGTCTTGCTGAGTACCTTTGTACTCATGTTGCTATAATCTACATTTTTATAGAAGACGCTGCAACCCCTTCTGATGGGTTCTATGTAGACGTTGACATCAACGAGTAGGCTAAAGACCCAGGTGGTGACCCTGAGCTTGTGATGGACCACGTAGTATAGTTAGGCTTCCAAGCCTCTTTTATTTTACTAGTTGTCTGTACCCAGACAAAGTACTTCCGCTGTTGGCTTGTATGACTGTATGACTTGTATGTTGGGTCGTGAGATCCGTACCTTTGTGTATGATATGTATGGCTCCCTGAGCCTTAAATAAAGTATTTGTGTCATAGAGTCATGTTGTGATGCTTCGTTGTATTTGCACATATCGAGCATATTGTGTGTATGATTGAAATGCTTGGTATGTGTGGGATCTGACTATCTAGTTGTTTATCTTTAGTAGCCTCTCTTACCGGGAAATGTCTCCTAGTGTTACCGCTGAGCCATGGTAGCTTGCTACTGCTCTGGAACACTTAGGCTGGCCGGCATGTGTCCTTCTTCATTCCTGTGTCTGTCCCTTCGGGGAAATGTCACGCTTTGAGTACCGGAGTCCTGTTAGCCCGCTACAGCCCGGTTTACCGGAGTCCTGCTAGCCCAGTGCTACAGCCCAGACCCACTTGCTGATGACCGACACGTTCGAAGCTGGGTCATGGATGCCTGTCCCTGTAAGTCTGTGCCACTTTGGGTTTACAACTAGTCATGTCAGCCTGGGCTCTTTATCATATGGATGCTAGCGACACTATCATATACGTGAGCCAAAAGGCGCAAACGGTCCCGGGCAAAGGTAAGGCGACACCCGTGGGAATACCGTGCGTGAGGCCGCAAAGTGATATGAAGTGTTACCGGCTAGATCGATGTGACATCGAGTCGGGGTCCTGACACACATGTTGAGGTGATGCTCGATTACACTCCTAGGGATCCCTGCCAACTGGTCAGGCTCCCAAGCGAATACCTTCTTGTTTGAGCACAGGAACCCGACCAGGGCCTTCTCCTGCTCGGGTTTGAGGTGGGCGCCTATGGTGAAAGTGGCGTTGGTGGATCCGTCCTCATCGATGGGTATCTGCTTGGTTTCTGCCTTGTCTTGGGTGAACAATTGTTTCTTCTTGGCGGGTGCAGCCCCCTTGGGCCCGGGGGTCTCCAAGTTGGCGGGTTGTGCCGACGCCGCCGTCTTGAAGGCGAGCTTGAGCACCCGTAGTGCCTCCCCGGTGTCCTCGTGCACAATGAGGACACCGCTACTCCCGGGCATCTTCATGAGGTTGTATGCCGGGTGCGTCACGGCCATGACCTGGGCCAGCGCTGGGTAACTGAGGATGGCCTTGTAGGGGAGTCCGATGGGGGCGATGTCGAAGTCGACCAGCTCCGTGTGGAAGTTTTCGAAGGTGCCGAAGGTTACTGGGAGCCGGATCTGTCCCAAGGAGCTGGACGACTTGCCCCCAACGCCTGAGAAGGGCCGGCTGGGTTGCAGCCGTTCCAGGGGTATGAAGAGGAGGTTGAAGGCCTCGACCGAGAGCTTGCTGAGGCCCGCGCCGCCATCAATGAGGGTTCTGGTGACGGCCACCTGGCAGATGGTGGGGGTGCACAGCATGGGGAGTGCACCCGAGGAGGCCGAGTTGGAGGGGTGGTCCTCCGAGCTGAAGGTCAGGCCGGTCTCGGGCGCCGCTCGGTCCAGGGGAGCCTCCTGCCGCGTGGAAGCGGCGCTGACCCGGTGGATGAACGACTTGACGTGGTGACTTGTAGGCGGCGCCTGCGAGCCACCCAAGAGGGCCGCGACAACTGGGGGTGTTGGTGTAGCGCGATGGGCGGGGGAGAGGTTGCAGGGCTCCATGGGCGCGCGGAGCGCGCGGGACTAAGAACCAGCTGGGGTGAGTGAGGGAGTGGCGGTGCGGCCGTCTTGCCGCACGGGAGGTTGCTGGGACGATGCTCGCTGCTCATCCCCCGTCGGGCCCATGGCAGCGTTGATGGCAGGCGACGGGGAACGACGAGGACGCCCGCCGACAGGGGCCGTCTGGGCGACGCGGGAAGCGAGCGCGGCCCGGCGCTCGGCGCGGGCCCGACGAGCGTCAGACATGGGCGTCATGATCGGAGGAGAACGGGGTGGTGGGAGACGAATCCCGGTGCACCCCTACCTGGCGCGCCAAATGTCGGATTTCGGGTTCCGGCAGACCCTTGAGGTTCGAACACTGGGGTGCACGTGGAGATTTCGCCTCCTACCTACCTGCACTCCTCCGCCTTACTAGGATCTAAACTAAGGAAAGAACAACACAAGAGACACAAGATTTATACTGGTTCGGGCCACCGTTGTGGTGTAATACCCTACTCTAGTGTGTGGTGTGGTGGATTGCCTCTTGGGCTGATGATGATGAACAATAAAAGGAAGAACCGCCTCCCAAGGGTCTGCTCTTGGCTGGGGTGATGAACTGCTGGGAGGAGCTCAGTCACCCCTCTCTCTCTCTCTACCTGATCTTCTCTATCTTTCCAACTCTCTGGCTAGCTCTTTTTCCCCAGCCTCTTTTTGCTCTGTGGGTGGCTGGTACTATTTATAGAGGCCCTGGTCCTCTTCCCAAATATCGAGCGGGAAGGGAGCCAACAATGGCGGGCTAATTTGAAGGGGGACAGCTAGTATCAACTATCCTGAAAAAAGTGGTCTTCACCTGCGCAAAGCTCTGGTGATGACGCTGTCTTGGGCTCCACGGTGACCTCCATCTCGTAGTCCTCCTGGTCTTGGTCTCGTTGCACCGAAATGGCAACCTTTGCCTGATGCCTCGGTACTCCACGGCTGCGCTTGCCCCCTTTGCACCAAAGAGGAAGGGAGGACGCTGCGCGGGCTAGCACCTGCCTGGCGCCCCCGGTCGTCATGGCTTGCATCACGGGAACCTCGTGAGATACCCCGCCTTGATCTCTCCGCCTCCTCGTGAGCCAGCCTGACGAGGCCGCGCTTGAGGAAGCTCCGCACCGTCCGCCCCGCAAGGCTTGGCCCCACGCGAGGGTCTTGGGTTTGTGTTGGTGAAGATGGGCCGCGCTGGGCCCTCCTTTGAGCCACGCCGCAGGCCGCAGGCAGGCAAGTCTAGGGACCCCCATTCCCAGAACGCCGATAGAAATATCTTGTGATTTGAGCTAATGCAACTAACAGCGATTTAAATGAAGTTGGTTTGAATACACGATTCAAATTCGAACTCCATATGTGATTATTCAACTGCCATTTAATTGATTTGACCTGATCAATAGGCATAAGTTGCACAAACATGCATGAAAATGGTACAGATGGATAGACTGGATTTTTCTGATAATTTTTCATACATAAATTATTTTATTTGGAGTTACAGTTGAATTCCTATGATTTTTAGAATTTAGGACATTTTCTGAAAATAAATAAATCGTTTAGATTTATTTAAAATCCAGAAAAATGATTACTAGATCAGCATTACGTCAGTGTGACTTCAGCAAGTCAACAGGATTGCCCCAGGTCAAACCTGACAGGTGGGACCCGTAGGTCAGTGACACAGCGCTGGCTAGTCAGAGACAGGTGGGCCCAATCAGCGCTGACGAGGTCAAAGTCAAAGCCGACACATGGGGCCATGGGGGTTATCACTAATCTAAACAGAAAATGAGTCTAACCTAAATAGGCACAGGGGCCCACATGGAAGTGGCTCTAGGGGTGTTTAGTAGGGTCATTAGTGCAAATTAAACCCGTATTAGGTCGGCAGCTAATCGTCGGCGAGGCCATAGGCGGCGGTGGGCTCGGGATTGCGCTACGGGGCACGGTTCGAGCCGCGGCTGGGCGCGCTAGAGTGCCCTCACCGGTGCACATCGAAAAGTAGTGCTAGCCAGGCCTGTGGTGGCCGGAGGCGACGGCTACAAGCTCGGCAGCGGTGGCTGGCGTTCGGGCATGCGCAGGAACGCGACTGCGGTGGCCTAGGCGATGCGTGCGTGGCACCTAAGCTGTCTACGTGATGCAGCGAGCAAGGTGGACGTGCGCCTGGGACAAAATGGTCGCCGGAGCATCATGGGCGGCAACCACGGGCGGCGGCAGGTTTCGGTCATCGACGAAGTGGCAGCTATGACATGCAAACAAGAAAACTGAGAGGGTGGTTTGAGGGAGAGGCTCATGGCAGTTTCAGCAGTGCATACGGCGAGCTCAAAGGAGGACTGGAGCGAACGGGGCGGCAGAGTGGATCTCCAGCGATGGTGGTCTGGGAGGAGCTTGGTGAAGGCAGTGCAGAGCGTGCGAGCGCTCGGGGCTGGGTGTTCTGGATGAAGAAGACGACAACGGAGCTCTGGGACACAATGGTGAGGTGAGGCGATGATAGTGGCCGCGGCAGCAGCGAGCGGCGGCAACGAGCGCGCTAGGGTGCACTACAGGGAGGGAGCAGAGGAGGGGAGAGGAGGAGTGGATAGGCCAGAGGGGTCAGGGTGGCACCGAGGAGAAGCAACGCGGCGTCGCGCTGGCAAGGGAGGCAGGCGAGATGGTGGCGTGGCGCTCTGCCTGTGCGCGCGCGTCGGCCACATGGTTGGCCGACTAGCGCCAGGAGGACGACGGCGGTGGTGGGCTGGGCCGGCCTATGGGCCGCCAGGTAAGCCAGGTGGGTGAGGCCATGAGAGTTTCCTCTCTTTTCTAATTTTGTTTTTGTTTTTCTATTTCTGTCATGTGTTTTGATTTAGTTTAGGCAGTAGACCATTTGATATTATCCTAAAAAAATTTTATGGGCACTAACTAAATTATTTCAGAGGCCCTCACCAAGTTTCAAAATTATTGGAGCTAGTAAAAATATTTATAGAATTTTAAAGCTCCAATTCAAATACATATTGGATTAATTTGAAACCCATTTATGTCCTGGAAAATGTCCACCATTTTTGGTTTAGGTTTTCACCTTGTTCCATAAATTATGAACATTTTTAAGGGCATTTTGGGTTCATTCAAAATGTTTGAATTTGAACCTAGTTGAATTCATTTGGGGTGGGGTTTGGTCATCCCCATTTCAAATTCTTTTGAATTTAAACATGATGCATGGATGCTCACAGATGCAACTAATTACAAGCAATTCTAGGGTTGTGACAACTCACACCCACTAAACAAGAATCTCGTCCCGAGATTCAAGCGCAGGGTAAAAAGGAAAAGGGGACTCGAACTATCACAACCATCATGATCCAACTGTCCTCATCGAAGATATTGATTCATTGCATCATCTTGAACTTGATATCCTTGCTTTCGAGATCTTCACCCAACAAGAGGACATAAGAGCGAGACAACTCTAGACGGATGGATCATCTTAATGATCACAGGATCAACTCACGGAATGAGACGTAGAAACATCTCTTGAGGTGAGGGACAAAACACATATGAGGAGCAATGGAAAGAAGCAGGTGACGAAAGTCTGATTTCGTAGGCAATAATTCCATGCTTAAATAGATGGTGAGGGGTTTCAAAGTAGCGTGGAGTTAAGTTGCCCATGATACCATAACGAGACATCACAGAGGAGGTGACTCGTAGAACTATTCCCTTAAGTGGCAAAAGAATTACTTTTGATACATAGATCATTGGAACTCTTCATACTAGCCTAAGGCAATCATAATCGATCTTTAGAAGGAGTTCGAAAGAACAACATACTCAGGCTAGAATGGATGATGTGGACTACCTTATTGAAGACAACACAATAGATGATTTCTGCTTATCATCGGGAAATGAATGGAACCCACGTTAGGAGCACTTTTGAAGATGATCCTGAATAGCAATTACTGAGAAGGCGGATCATAGTAAAATGGCACAATGGCGGGTGCAAGCTGGGGACAAAATTCAAATGTTGGGAATGTTCGAACCATCATAACTGCCTGAGATTCAGATCTGGTTGGTAACGGGATATTTCAGATAACATGTCTGGAAATAAAGTTTGCAACACAAACCGACGAGATGGCATTGCGAGATTCTCAGGGAATGAACTACGATAGCAATCTCCAAAACATGAGCTGGCTCTGCTACATACATGTGAACACACTGTCCCAGACAAGCATGACCACGCAGTAGTCTTATAATAAAACAGTACCGAGTTTAGGTGGGGAACCATCAACGAGGATATCAAGGTCTTGTGCATGAACTAGTATTCGCACATCAACTCCTTTTCCTTAAACAAATAAATCAGTGTCTTGGGGTGCTAGGGAATACATATGGGATGAAGGTTGCAAGTCTCCAAACCACAGAATACTTCGCACATATGCTTGACTGACTTGGGATGATTCCGGAGGAGGCAAAAATAAACTTTCTCAAATTCACTATGGCAGCCTGCACCAAATGCACATGAATTAGAGGGAGTCACTTCTTTCATCCAAACATAGGCTTCATGAACGGAACACGAAGATAATGCTTACAAAAGTTTCCAACACTAGCTTGATGTTCAACATGAATCGTGGAGGAGACAAAATGTTGCTGATGGGCTCAACAACAACTCATCGGAATTTCCATATCACTGGATTTGCACCATTATGTGAATAATGTGATAGTATCGGTCAGACCAAAAGATGTAATAGTGTATGCTCAAGGGATCAACCAAGATTAAGACAACATTACAAACATCATTGGTTCTGACTTGATTTGAGGATAGCCCACACTCAAATCAAAGTTTTGAGAAGACAATAGATCCAACAACTGATCACGAGTACCAACCGATGAAGATATCATATTTCTTCAACACACATATACAAAAGATATCCCTTTGAAATGAACTAAGTTAGGCAAAGCTTTTAATTTCCAACTCTCCAAGTTGTTGTTTAGCTCAACCAACTAGTTCAGGGTATCTTTCAGTGAGAACGATGCCAATGGGATCCCTGGGATCCCTTCTACGGTCGGTGCGCATGGGGTCATGAGAAGAGCAGGTTTAGGAGCAAGCATATGGGTTGTTTACCCAGTTTCGGGCCGCAGGGATGCGTAAAACCCTAGTCCTGCTTTGGTGGATGTATTGAGTGTTCTTGAGCTTTTTGAACTAGCTACGGTGGCTGTGCCGTCCTAAAAAGCCGAATACCTCTCTTGGTCGCCTCGGGCGTCCTTTTATAGGAAAAGGGGTTGCCACAGTGGCACACAGGAGGTGGGAAGGCCTGCAGTGCACGAGCTTATCGCATGGCATTACAGGACAAAGTGCATTAAATGCACTACGTAGGTGTCCATTAGCTTTATCCGGGACGGGAACGAGGACCATCCCGTCCATCATCGCTTCTCCTCGCTTTGACACGCACCCAGACCAGCGATGCATGCAGCGCCATGTAGGCAGGCAGGCAGCTGAGGTGGCGCGGTGGTAGGGCCTTCATGAAGATCTGCATGCCGCCACGCAAGTGCTTGCTGATGTTGCCACGCAGGTGCCTGCCCAGCTGGTTGGGCTGGCAGCTGCATGCGAACGGCGGTGGAGTCTTGGCTGATGCGGGCCTGGCAGTGGCCCTACTGAGGCCCTTGGCAAGGGTCTTGCCATGGCGTTGATGTCATCCCCGGCAAGGGTTTTGCTAGGGGTCTTGTGGATTTCCTCGGCTAGGATCCTGCCGATGGTCGCCGTCTTCTAATCCTCATCTGATCTTGTGTTTATTATCTTGACGAAGATTTGCATGCCACCACAGAGGCGCCTCCCGAGCCTTGGTTCCAACGCAGTTGTTTGGGTCAAGGGTGGCTCGCTCTGCTGGTGTTGGGCAAGT
>NC_057809.1:353344008-353461926 GCF_018294505.1 Triticum aestivum
CTCCTGCGCTTCTAGTCTTGGTGTCGCCTTAGTTGTCTTCTGCTTTGGCTTCTCTCCGGCTTCCCTCCTCTGCCCTGCTAAGTGTGGCTGCCCGTGCACAAGTAAAGGGGCCGAAAGGAGAGCCCCTAGTTTTGTACATTGACAGGAGCTCCCGGGCCTGGGCCACGCATAAGCGCGACACATTGTTGGGCCCGGCCCAGAACGGTGCGCGGGTAGGTGGGGCGGACTTTACCATACTAACTTCTCGTCCGCTGCGCTTCCCCACGACCCATGTTGAACGCGCGACGTGGAGGTTCATGCGTGACGTGGGGGTCATGCAAGGGGAGGTTTCTACACGCATGTGTCACATCATGGTAAAGAGGCGGCCCGCGCCTTCCCCATAAAAAAGGAAATGGCCGCGGGCACGCTACTCATTTACCCCTTGCTCTTCTCCAATCTCAGAGCCGCCGTTCCTTTCTTCTTACTCAAACCCTTGCTCGCCACTGCTGCACCTTCGCCGCCCTTTCCCTTCCACCGCTCGCAGCTGCCATGGCACCCAAGACTGGCAAGGGCAAGGGAGCGGCCAAGAACGCCGGAGGGGCAGAGCCGCCGAAGAATGAGTTGGCGGCGTGGCGGATGGAGCTCGCCTACTTTCCCTTGACGGTCGATGCAGCCCACCTTCAGGACAACTTTAGGCAACTGTGGGGGACGGGGGAGAGACGATGGGGTAACCTGCCACACGCGTCATCCCCGCCAACTACGGCAAAGCTGCCCCGAATCGGTATCTGTTCTTCGTCGATTACTTCTCCTGCGGCCTCTGCGCCCCTTCTTCGATTTCGTCAATGACATCATACATACCTTCGTCTTCCATCTCCTGGATTTTACCCCAAATGTCATGGCGTGCATGGCTCTCTTCGCCCATATCTGCGAGGGCTTCGCCGGAGTGCACCCCAACACGGCGCTCTTCCGCCACTACTTCTTCCCTCGGATCGAGCAGGGAGGCGCCATCTCCGGTTGTGTCACCTGGATCCCGTGGTCCAAGGGGACATACCTGGAGGGCTCTCAGAAGGAGAGGTGGGAGGAGTGGCGGGGCCGGTGGTGCTGGATTGAAGAGGATGATCCACAAGAGTTCTGCCGGGTTCGCCAGGCGCCGCCAGTTCGCGGAAACAATTAGAGAAGTGTCGATGCCGATGACATGAAGCTCACGGTCGCCACCACTAGGATTCTTCGCCTCACTAAGGCCGGGCTGACCCTTGAGATGATCGGGGCGGATTTCATCCGCCGTCGAATCGCTCCGCTGCATAACAAGGGGAGGCCGGCCTGGCTCTTCACGAACGCGGCAGACATCATGCGACTCCGCTCCGGCCTCGACCACAACTTCACCGTGTTGGCGCACACCCACTTCTGCCAGCGGCTCTTCCAGGTCGATGTGGACCACGACGGCAAGGTCGAGAGGTCCGGCAAGGCTACGAAGGCCGGCAAGGTCGTCAAGGGGCCCTTGTTTGGGTTGCCGGCGGGGGTGGTCCCGCTGAGCAACAACTTGTGCCAAACTGACATCATCGCCATGATGCCGAACTGCAACGCGCACGGCCCCATCCGAAACTGGGTCGCGCCGCTAGAGGAGCGGGTGCAGGAGTTTTTAACACCCTGGAGGTGAAGTACATCCGCGAGGAGCCGCGACTCATCCAAGACACCACCCAGGAGGAGCTGGATTACATCGCCGCCAGGGCGGCGGAGGCGGAGCTTGCCAGGGAGGCCGGCAGCGCCGGCGGCGTGGAGGACAAAGCCGCGGCAGCTGCAGAAGCAAAGGAGCTCGCCCAGTGGGAGGAGTCCGCTGGGGAGGCCAGCAGCACCGACACCGGGGCTCCTCTCATTGGAGTCGATGACGACGAGCCGTCCGAGGAGGAGGCTGAAGCTGTCGAGCCCCCAACCGTGGGTAAACGGCGAGTCCAGCAACGGGCCACCTTCGGCGAGCCGGTTCGGCCCGGCATGGCCATGCCACCCCGGCAAGCCCAGGAGACGTCCACGCGCTAAACGAGGGCCGCAACGACAAATAAGTTGGTGAAGGTCGCCGTGGCAAAGAAGAAAGCATCTCCTTCTTCTTCGTCCAACTCCACCTGCTTCCCCTCCTCCGCAGGTGACGACATGGAGGTCTTCTTCGACCTTGGGTCTCTTAGCCCGAGCAGGAAGAGAAAGGCAGCGAAAGAAGAAACAGAGGATGAGTAAGTGCTTCAACCCTTGTCATCTCCGTCCCTCCGGGCCGTATCTCTTTTCTTGAGTTGGCTTCATCTTGGTAGGGATACGGAGACACTGTCCTAGAGGGTGAAGAGGGCCAGGTCTTCGGCAAGCGGCCAGCCCCCAGCGGGCACCTCTAAGGCGCCACTGGTGGTGGTGAGTAGCCCGGACAGCAACCCCCGGCACAGCCCCCAGCGTAAGCTCATCACTCACTCCCCGTCGACGTGTGCCAAGGGCATGATCCTTGGTGCTGACCTTGCCGTGATCGCAGGAGGAGGACAACAGTAGGAGGATCCACTGAGGGCTACCCCGAACATGCCGCCTCCGTCAACCACGCCGCCCCGAGGGGCATCCCCAGCAAGAGCACCAAGCATCGAGCCCATGCAGATGGAGGAGGAGGAGGCAAGCTTGGGCACCGGAGGCCGCACCTCGGCGCCTGATGCTGGCGAGAGGGGGCCTCTGCTTCCCAGCCCGGCACGGGTAAGCCACTCGCTGTCAGGACCCCGATTCTAAGTCACATCGATCTAGCCGGTAACACCTCATATCACTTTGCGACCTCAAAAACGGTATTCCCATGGGTGTCTCCTTACCATTGCTCGGGACCGTTTGCGCCTTTTGGCTCACGTATATGATAATGTCGCTAGCATCCATATGAAAGAGAACCTAGGCCGACATGGCTAGTCGTGAACCCAAAGCGGCACTAACCTATGGGGACAGGCATACATGAATCACATCGAGCATGTCGGTCAGCAGCGTGTGAATCCTGGTTGTAGCACTGGGCTAACAGGATTCCGGGAACCCAGGCTGTAGCAGGCTAGGTAGGACTCCGGATGTCACCGCGTGACATTTCCTCGAAGGGATAGACACAGGAACGAAGTGAAACACATGCCGGCCAGTCAAGTGTCCTGAGCAGTAGTGCTGGGCTAGCAGGACTCCAGTGAACCGGGCTGTAGCGGACTACTATGGATCATGGAAGCACTAGACTACATTTCCCCATAAGAGAGGCTGCCAAGGATAAACAACTAGATTGTCGAATCTCACACATACCAAGCATTTTAATCATACACACAATATGCTCGATATGTGTAAATACAACATGGCATCACAACATAACTCTACAACTCAAGTACTATTCATTAGGCTCCGAGGAGCGAGAAATACAAACATGGGTCTCATGACCCAACATTCATAGCATACAAACCAAAGCACATGCGGAAGCTTAACATGTCTGAGTATAGACATCTATAAATGAAAAAGGCTGAGAAGCCTAACTATCTACCAGATCCTGCCGAGGGCACAAGATTGAAGCTGAGGTATCAGGCTAAACATCAAAGTCCACGCGGAACTACTAGCGAGACTGAAATCTCACTGCAAAACATAAATTAAGCAAACGTGAGTACAAAGGTACTCAGCAAGACTTACATTAGAACTAGCTACATATGCATCGGTATCAACAAGGGGGTGGTGGAGTTTAACTGCAGCAAGCCAGCTTTGACTTAGTAGCTAACCTGAACTACGAATGCAAGCAACTCTTTTGAGGTGGCGCACACGAGTCCACATATTCACCATTCAATACACCAATATGGATCCGCTCCCGTCTCCCTACGACAAGGCCATCCATAGCACTCACACTTATCTTGCGAGTTTTAGAGTATCCACTTTCACTTGTCTATAAACTGTTATAGGCAACCCAGAAGTCCTTTACCGCAGACACGGCTATTCGAATAGATCATTTATAACCCTGCAGGGGTGTACTTCTTCACACACGCTCTCACCACTTACCGCCGTTTACACGACATGTACTCGGCAACCTTCAAGCGGAAGGCCAACGAGGGTGTCGGCCACGGCCTACCTAAACACTCAAGTCTCTAGTCCAGGTTTATCGCCTATCCAGGTTCCATCCGCAGGGAGTCCGGGTGAGGTTTCCACATACGGCCCCGGACGATGTGTACAGGGTTCCGAGACACCAAACGGGCGCCCGGCATGCCCGGTCATGGTGTATCTACCGCATCATAGCCCACCCCCTAGGGTCAGCGCTACGCACGGCCGCCAACACATATCCTATAAACACCAGAAACTAGTTGCAACTCCTGGACAGAGGACAAGGGTGATCAAGAAGCCGAGAGGGTCCATTGGTTTCGGGCCCAATGCATGGTAGTAACTGTTTCATGGATCACAAACACATAACTCAGTTCCTAAGAACGGTTTCAATGAGACAACCCACCATGTACTCCTATATGGCCTCTCACCGCCACCTTTACCAAATCGTGTTCACACACTTAGCTCTCAATAGTAGGACAAGTTTACACACCTCCGATTCATCCCCGATGAATCAGACCTGAATCAACTCTAAGCAGTAGTAGGCATGACAAACAAACATGAATGAGTAGGCACATCAGGGCTCAAACAAATCCTACTCATGCTAGTGGGTTTCATCTATTTACTGTGGCAATGACATGTCATGCAGAGGAAAAGGGTTCAACTACCGCAGCATGTAGCAGTTGAATCGTCGTTGTCCTAATGCAGTAAAAGAGAGCAGGAGCGAGGGTGGAATTGTATCGGAATGAACAAAGGGGTTTTGCTGGCCTGGCACGTTTGAGGATATCATTGGGTCTTCATCAGTGTCAACAATCACAGCGTCGGTACAATGTCTATCGAGAGGGGACAACCACCGGCAACAGAGAATGAACACAATCAATGCAATGCACAATATGATGCATGGTCATGACATGTCAATATGTTGTGTTTTGAGCTAATGCAACTAGCAACATGTTAAATGGAGTTGGTCTGAACCCTAGGTTCAAATTCGAACTCCATATGTGAGAGTTTAAATTTCATTTATGTGAATTGGCCTAAACAGCAGCCATAAGTTGTTCTAACATGCACGAAAATGCCATAAACAGATTCCTTGAATTTTGCTGATAATTTTTCATATATAAATTATTTCATTTGGAGTTACAGTTGAATTTCTATGATTTTTCGAAGTTTAGGCAATTTTCTGGAATTCCTGGATTATTTTAAAATCCAGAAAATCACTTACTGCGTCAGCACGACATCAGCAAGGTCAACAGGGTCAAAACTGACCCGTGGGGTCCATTGGCCAGTGAGTCAGACACTAATCTCGCGTTGACTTGGGCTTTGACCCGCTGCGGGGCCCGTTGTCAGCGTCTAAAAGTGGTTTAGCTGGCGGTGATTAGCACTAATTACGCGGCCACGTCATCATGCCGGAGTTTGGTCGGCGGTGACCTCAAGCCGCTGCGGAGTCCGCTCGGAATTAAGCTACGGGCGATGGTTTCGGGTGAGGTTTGCGGCTATCGGTTGCTGGCACACGCGCGCATCCAGTGGTGGCAGCGACCGGAGCTGGGGTGGCCTGTAGCGGCGGCGGCGAGGTGGGCGGCGGCCGGAGTTCGGTCGGCAATGGTTCGGGCGATGCCGAGCAAGGGAGGAGCCGTGGTTAGTCGTGTTCAACTCACGGAAGTGCGGTGAGTGCAACGGTGAGCTCGAATGCCAAGTTGCGCGGCCGTAGGTACGATGGCGACATGGCCGGCGGCGGGGAGCTTCGGGCCTGATCGGAAGACGGGGCTAGGGAACAGGAACGGAGGGGGAGAGCGAGACGGAAACAACAGGAGCTCACAGGGAGGTCGAAGAACGGCTCAACGGGCTTGGGGACGTCCTCGGTGGCGCGAATCGACCGGCAGTGACCCACGGGTCCGAGGAGGAAGAAGAGCTCGAGGTCGTCGTCACAGAGCTCCTTGCGGCGCTTGGATTGGTGCAGAGGACGCGGGGGTCGAGGCGGTTCCTCTGGACCCATCGGGGAGGCACGGGATGGACGGTGGCCGCAGTAAATTGCGTCGGCGACGACGAGCTCCACTCGGGTGTGCTCGGGAGAGGGAGCAGAGGGCGAGGGGGAGAGCAGAGAGTGAGGGAGAGGAGCGAGGGGCCACGGGGCGTCTCCGTGGCATCACTAGAAGGCCCGGGGAGGAAGCAGGAGGTGGCCAAGGCGGCGTCGGCGCGCTCCAGCAAGCTGCTTCGTGCGCTGGCACGGGGAAGAAGACGCCCGTGCCACTGGTGGGCTGGCTGGGCCAGCTGGGCCGCCAGGTGGCGCCAGGTAAGGAAACTCTCTCTCTCTCCTTCTATTAGTTTTCTGTTTTCTATTTATTTGATATGTTAGGAATTAGTAATAATACTAACTCTTTTCCATATATCCTAGGATATATTTTGGGCTTTATTTGAAATATTTACGACTGCCCAAAATTGTTTCCAGGATTATTCGAGCATTTAAAATATTTATATTGATTAAATGCCCAAATTCAAATACCCAGTGATTTAATTCAAAGCCCAAATGTGTCCAGCAAAAATGGAAGTCATCTTGGGTAGTTGCTTCCACCTTAAACAAGAGATGATGAACATTTTTAAAAGGCATTTTGAGTTCATTGAAAATATTTTTATTTGAAACTATTTGAATTGCATTTGTGCTAGGGCTTGACCATCCCCATTTTAGAGTTTCATAAAACTTAAACATGATGACATGATGATCATGCAAGGTCAAGCAAAGGCTAAGGCTAGGGCTGTGACACTCGCCTTCCATCCCTTCTCTTTTTCTTGAATCTTGGTCTTGTCTTCACTTCACCCCCCCTTCCGATATCCAGATCCTCTCCTGGCGGACCGGGAGGACCTAGACACCGTCATCGAGGATGTCGCCAAGAACACCGCGGCGGAGGCTGAGAAGATCACCGTCGAGGAGGCCGCCAAGGGCGCTGCCAAGGACGCTGCCATGGGGCCTGCCGAGTAGCCCGGCAAGGCTACTACTGAGGAGGCTGGCATGGGACCTGCTGGGGAGGCCGCGAGCCCGTTGCCGAGAAGGAGGGGGCTGATGACCAGCCTTCCTCCTCCACTGCCTCTGGATCTGGCAGGTACCTGAGGGTGAGCGAGAACCTTTTTGTCTACCTCCCAGGGTCGACGTGCTCCAGGGCGCCCATCGAGGGAGAGGTGTTCGACGAAGAGGTGCTTGCCGCCGCCGGGCTCGAGGTTGTCGACGAGCCGAGTGCCGGTGTCGATGGTTCTCAAGAGGAGCGGCTTCTCCAGGCCATGGGTGCCAACTTCTGGAAGCTCCAGGTGCTCCACTGCGCCCGCCTGGACGAGGCCAAGTCCAGGGCGGCAACGGTGGACAAGGTGGAGGCGGACCTCAAGGTATGCATCCCCGAGACGCAAACTTGGTTCTGCCAAGCTTGTGAGGAGCTGAAGGCCGCCCCAAGGCGAGCTGGCTAAGCGTGAGGTGGAGCTCACCAAGCAGGCCAACATTGAGAAGGCCCAGGACATGGCAGAGAGCTTGGCCGCCGCAGCCGAGGCCGCTCGAGCTCAGCACTAGGCCATGCTGAATTCCTAGGAGGAGGTCCTTGCCGCGCGTTAGGAGGAGCTTGCCGCAATGCTCCACGGCAAGGATGAGGAGGTGGAAAAGTTCATCGTGGAGCAGACCCAGGGGCTGGAGCAGAGGCATAGGGAGGCACTCAATGCCCAGGCTCAGGTTCATGCCGACAAGATGAAGGAGCTGGAGGTGGAGCAGGACGGGCTAAAAAAGTAGGTTCTGACACTGTCCAAGGAGAAGGACACGCTCAATAGCGCTCTGACAGAGGCGCAGGGCGCGGTCCTCAGCGGGGTTGGGGAGCTCTCTGAGGCCAACAACTTCATCAAAGACCTCAAGCTGAAGCTGGAGGGTCTCGAGGGGATGTTGTCGGAGAGCAAGGCCCGGGAGGAGACCTTGACCAAGAATCTGGAGACCGAGAAGCAGCTGCGGAAGGACGATGCCCTCACCCACAAGGAGCACGTGGAGGGAGAGAACCGCTGGCTCAATCGCCTCGCCGCCATTGCCGACAAGGCCACCATGCAGCTAGCTACTATGGGGATACCGGATGTGAGGTACGCCCCGGAGCCGAACTTGAGCACCAACTGCAGCCTGACCCTATTCTTTGAGAGGTTTATTGGTGCCTTGGAGCGGCTTCATGCTAACCGGGTGGCCTCGCTGGCGAATGAGGCCCGCAGGCTTTGCTAGGGTGCCATGACCAAGATTCTCACCAAGATGGCGTACTGGAACCCCAACCTCAACATCAATGCTGCGCTGGTGTGATAGCCTAGCTTATTAGGGATGATAGACTACTCATATCAATAAGAAATTCCTTCTTTTCTAGGAGCCCATTAGGACAGAACTCCAAAGTTAAGCGTGCTCAGCTTGGAGTAGTTTCACGATGGGTGACCGACCAGGAAGTTGCTCCCGGGTGGACACGAGTGAGGACAAAGTGCACAGAAAATACTAGTATTGATCTGTGGGGCCAGTCTAGATCCCGCCAGGAGTAACAACCACCGGCAGGTGTGTCCGAGGCGTTACAGCTGGACAGCTTGCCGGCGGGTGTGGACCTCGCGGCGCTCAAGGAGTGTATGAAGCCCATCATCAGCCAGAGCGGCGAAATCGAGAGGGTAGAGGGCCAGCGCCGAGATTAGGCACCTTGTCTCCCACTGTCGCTGCAGGTTCATGACCAAGAAAGTTTTTATCTTTAGTTAGAACTGCAACAACAATTGATGTAATATAACTCTGTAGGACTTTTGGTACGATGCATGTTATCTTCGTGTTCAATCTTCCCTTTGTATGTTTACCCTACGTTAAACGGGTAGGATTGCCGGTGCGTAAACCCAGGGCGGCACCTTGAGGATGGATCCCGAATGGCCATCTGGGTGTGCTTGCTGCCGAGCAAACCACCTTACCGCTCTCAACGCGGCAGCTCGAACTATCGATCTTGACTCGAGTCAGAATCGAGAATGTTCCCAATTGCGGAAGGCTACCCTGCCACTCTCGACGCGGCCGCATGAGCTGTTGAGCAGACTTGAAACAGAACAAGGGTGTTGCCAATTGCGGAAGGCCCCTTTGCGTGCAGGCTTTCATACATAGGGCAGGACCTACGAGGACAATAACCTCATATGACTTAGCTTTCCTGTCGTCACACGGGCGTCCTTCGCATTTGCAGGCGGTGTCGTTCCCTTGGTCGTCTTCTTCTCTGGAAGCCATGGCCACGAGAAATTGCTAAGCCAGCCGCTAGACCAGATTCTCACAACTGCACCCCCCTACCTGGCGCGCCAAAGATGTCGGTGAGAACGACACCTATGGGATCACTGGGATCCCTTCTACGGTTGGCGGGTGCGGGGTCGTGAGAAGAGCAGGTTTAGGAGCAAGCATGCAGGTTGTTTACCCAGGTTCTGACCACGAGAATGCGTAAAACACTAGTCCTCCTTTGGTGGATGTATTGAGTGTTCTTGAGCTTTTTGAACTAGCTACGGTGGCTGTGCCGTCCTAAAAAGTTGAATCCCTCTCCTAGTCGCCTTGGGCCTCCTTTTATAGGAAAAAGGGGTTGTCACAATGGCACACAGGAGGTGGAAAGGCCTGCAGTGCGCGAGCTTATCGCACGACATTATGGGACAAAGTGCATTAACTACGCTACGTAGGTGTCCATTAGCTTTATCGGGGACGGGAACGAGGCCCGTCCCATCCGTTGCCGCTTCGCCTTGCTTCGACATGCGCCCAGACCAGCGATGCAAGCAGCGCCATGTAGGTAGGAAGGCAGCTGAGGTAGCGCGGTGGTAGGGCCTTCATGAAGATCTGCATGCCGCCACGCAGGTGCTTGCTGATATGGCCTAGAAGCTTCATGTTGCCACGCAGGTGCCTACCCAACTGGTTGGGCTGGCAGCTGCATGCGAACGGCGGTGGAGTCTTGGCTTATGTGGGTTTGGCATTGGCCCTGCTGATGCCCTCGGCAAGGGTCTTGCCGACGGCCCGACAAGGTTCTTGCCGTGGCATTGCTGTCATCCCCGGCAAGTTGCTGTCATCCCCGGCAAGGGTCTTGCCGGGGGTCTTGTGGATTTCCTCGGCTAGGATCCTGCAAAGGGTCGCTGTCTTCTAATCCCCATCTGATCTTGTGTTTATGATCTTGACGAAGATTTGCATGCCACCACAGAGGCGCCTCTGGAGCCTTGGTTCGAATGCAGTTGTTTGGGTCGAAGCCTGTGGGCTCAAGGGTGGCTCGCTTTGCTAGTGTTGGGCAAGTTGCCCTGACAAGGCTCTTGCCGGGGATGCAGGGGGGAGCCTCGGCAAGGACCTTGCCGAGGGAGTCCACCTCGCCCTCTTGCCCTCCTGTGCTTCTGGTCTTGGCGTCGCCTTAGTTGTCTTGTGCTTCGGCTTCTCTCGGGCTTCCCTCCTTTGCCCTGCGGGCCGCGACATGAGGCTCTAACTGCCCGTGCACAAGTAAAGGGGTCAAAAGGAGAGCCCCTACTTTTGTACACCGACAGTATCCAACACAGAATCTTGGAGAATGGGTGGTTTACAAGAAACCAACGTGATCACGAGCTCAACATAGCGGTCAGGTGTCAACCTGGTAGTACTTCTGAGAAGATATTCGGAAAATCACGAACCACCGATATGTTATTAAGCTCGGGAAGAATCCTGTTTTTCAGGGCAAGACGATATGATCAAATAAGCGAGGGATTGGCACAATCCTAACTCATTGATCGAAGTGTGCACCAGAAATATGCACTAGGTAGCACGATCAATCTTAGGATGTTGATTCCATAACCAGCACGCTAAGAATGAGAGTATTGTCCATTAACTACCAAGCAACACGGTTGCTAGGAGTATTGATTTCACACATCACGATGCACTTGTCAGCATTTCGGTTGCAACAACACGGGGACCGAAGAATGAACGATGATGGCGAGAAGTATCACTGCACCAAGAATTCATAAGATGGTGTGCAATTCCTATGACTTTCTTGACATAAAGAGGGTAATACTCTAGGGTAGAACAGAACAAAAGCTGGATTGGCATTTTGATCTGCGGAATACAACTGCTTTGACCCAATCCCAGAGATGGACGAGGTACTGGAGTTTGTTTCTCCTAGTCATTCCGGAATAGAATGGCTTGATGGACCACAAGAATAATAGGCATCGATGAATGAATGCACACATAATCTTGACTATAAATTGATAGACGAAGGTCAGAAAACAACTAAAGAGGGACAACTCAAAGGAACATATGATTTTCTGAGTTGTGGGTGCATAGATTAGCATGTCGAACGAGTTCAACATATTTCTTCCGGATAACCCATGTAGAAAGGTAGAACTGGGAGAGTCACAACATAGAATCGAGAACTCATCAAGAGCACTCTGGTTGTGATCTTTTGGTTCAACGAGAAACTTCTGCCATAAGTAGTCCATGGTATTTGGAAGTGGAAAATACCACGAACCTTGTGGACTATCGCAAAGGCTGCTAATATCCTAAAGGAACTAGCAAATGCTATCAACATGAAGTAAGTAGGGTGAATGTCGGGGTCAAGAGCCCGAGAATAGAATGCCTACTAACTAAGTGGCATCATGGGATGCTTTCGAGAATGATGGCCAGAATCATCACACTGGGAACACAAAACATGGCTAGATTACTAGGTGACTGTCTAAGATACCTAGGGTCATAATAATAGCTCCAACATATATGTCGAGGTAACGGAGGACCTCAACTCAGCAATTAGTGTGGTCAATCTGGCCCAAAAGAATCATCGGGAACGGAAAGAAGGGATTTGCAAATGCATCAGACTATTTAGAAACCTGGGATGACTCAGACATCATAACGGATGTAAATGCTCAAAATTTTAGAGACATCCTGCAAAATGGTGCCATAACCACTCAACATCACAATGACAAGGTTCTGAGGCCAGCTATGCACATACGGAAGTAGTAAAAACTGAACTTGGACTTTAATCCATCAATCCTATGAGTCTACGGATTAGTAACACATGAACCTGATAGAAAGATGAGAAGCCTAGTTCTTAACCCCGTAGGAAAGATAGGATGACTCGGATCAGAAGGGCATAAGGTACAAGGAGTAAAAAGAGCCTTACGTTCCCATCCACAATCAATTCCCTTATATAACTAAAGCATTTCTAGACTCGACTTCGACCAGTTTGGCTTGCTAATCCTACAGGCAGTCAGGCTCTGATACCAATGATGTCAGGACCCCAATACTAAGTCACACCGATCTCGCATGTAACACATCATATCTCTTTGTGGCCTCACGCACGGTATTCCCACGGGTGCCACCTTACCTGACCCGGGACCTTTTGCGCCTTTTGGCTCACCTATATGATAGTGTCCCTAGCATCCATATGATAGAGAACCCGGGCCGACATGACTAGTCATGAATCCAAAGTTTCACTAACTTACAGGGATAGGCATACATGACCTAGCAACGAACGTGTGGGTCATCAACGTATGAACCCAAGTCGTAGCAATCTACAAGGACTTAAAGGAACAACGCGTGACATTTCCCGAAGGGACAGACATAGGAACGAAGAAGGACACATGCCGGCCAGCCTTAGTGTTCCGGAGCAGTACCATGGCTCAATGGAAGATATTTCCCGGTAAGAGAGGCTACCAAGAATAAACAACTAGGTTGTCGGATCCCACACATACCAAGCATTTCAATAACATACACACAATATGCTTGATATGTGCAAATACAACATGGCATCACAACAAAACACTATGACTCAAAATATTTATTCATTAGGATCTGAGCAGCCAGATATTACAAACATGGGTCTGAAGACCCGGCATTCAAGTCATACAAGCAAAAGCACATGCAGAAGCTTAACTTGTCTGAGTACAGACAAATACAAATGAAAAAGGCTGAGAAGCCTGACTATCTACACGATCCTGTTGAGGGCACAAGATCGTAGGTGAGGTAACAATCTAAAGTCAAAGTCCACATGGTACTACTAGTGAGACTGAAGTCTCTCTGCAAAAACATTAATTAAGCAAACGTGAGTACAAATGTACCCAGCAAGACTTGCATCAGAACTAGCTACATATGCATCAATATCAACAAAGGGATGGTGGGGTTTAACTACAGCAAGCCAACTTTGAATCAGTGGCTATCCTGAACTACGTCTGCAAGAAACTCTTTTGAGGTGGTGCACACGAGTCCACATATTCACCATATCAATGCACCATTATGGATCCTCTCCTGTCTCCCTACGGGAACGCCATCCATAACACTCATGCTTATCTTGCGCATTTTAGAGTATCCACTTCCACTTGTCTATGAACTGTACAGGCAACCCAAAAGTCCTTTACCGCGGACACGGCTATTTGAATAGATCATTTATAACCCTGCAGGGGTGTACTTCTTCACACACGCTCTCGCCACTTACCACCATGTACACGTCGTGTATCTCGGCAACCCTCAAGCGGAAGCCTGGCGAGGGAGTCCGCCACAACCTGACTAATCACACAAGTCTCTAGTCCAGGTTTATCGCCTATTCGGGTTCCATCCGCATGGAGATCTGGCCGGGGTGTCGCTCATGGCCCCAAACGATGTGTACATGATTCCCAATCCCACCAAACGGGCGACCTTTGGTATACCCGGCCACGGTGCCTAGTATGTCCCAAGCCCACATGTACCGGGTGCCACTTGGTAGACTACTAACACTACTATAAACACTAGAAACTAGTTGCAACTCCTGGAAAGATATTGAGGCGGTTAATAAGTCGAGAGAGCTTGGAGTGCCCGGAGCCCAATGTGTGGTTGTAGCTGTTCATGGATCACAAACACAGAACTTAGTTCCTGAGGACAGTTTCAATGAGACAACCCACCATGTACTCCTAGATGGCCTCTCACCACTATCTTTACCAAACTGTATTCACACCCTTAGCTCTCAACAGTAAGACATGTTCACCACATTCCAATTCATCCCTTATGAATCAGACCTGACTCAACTCTAAGCAGTAGCAGGCATGACAACAAGCACGAATGAGTAGGCACATCAAGGCTCAAACAACTCCTACTCATGCTAGTGTGTTTCATGTATTTACTGTGTCAATGACAGGTCATGCAGAGGAAAGGCGTTCAACTACCGTGGCTTGTAATAGTTGAATCATTGTTGTTCTAATGCAGTAAAAGAGAGCAGAAGCAAGAGAGTGGGATTATATCAGAATAAATTTCTACCGTAGCATGTAACAGTTGAATCGTTGTTGTTCATTTGGAGTTATGGTTGAATTTCTATGATTTTTAGAAGTTTAGGACAATTTCTGAAAATAAATAAATAGTTTAGATATATTTAAAATCCAGAAAAATGATTACTGCATCAGCATTACATCAGTGTGATGTCAGCAAGTCAAGAGGACTGCCCCGGGTCAAACCTGACAGGTGGGACCCGTAGGTTAGTGACACATCGCTGGCAAGAGTCACAGACAGGTGGGTCCAGTCAGCGCTGACTAGGTCAAAGTCAAAGCCAACAATTGGGGCCATGGGGGTTATCACTAATCTAAATAGAAAATTAGTCTAACCTAAACAGGCACAAGGGCCCACATGGCAGTGGCTCTAGGGGTGTTTAGTAGGGTCATTAGCCCTAATTAAACCGGGATTAGGCCACCGGCTAATCGCCAACGAGGCCAGAGGCGGTGGTGGGGCTCGGGATTGCGCTACGGGACACGGTGCGAGCCGCGGGTGGGCGCGTTGGAGTGCCCTCGCCGGCGCGTGTCGAAAGGTGGTGCTAGCCGGGCCTGTGGTGGCCGGAGGCGACGGCTACGAGCTCGGCAGCGGCGGCTGGTGTTCGAGCATGCGCGGGAACGTGGCTGTGGTGGCCTAGGCGATGCGTGTGCGGCACCTAAGCTGTCTGCGTGATGCCACGTGCAAGGTGGATGTGCGCCTGGTACCAAATGGTCACCGGAGCATCGGCGGCGGCAAGCACGGGCGGCGGTGAGTTTCGGTCATTGGTGAAGCGGCAGCTATAGCGTGCAAACGAGAAAACAGAGAGGGTGGTTCGAGGGAGAGGCTCACAACGGTTTCAGCGGTGCAGACGGCGAGCTCGAAGGAGGACCAGAGCGAACGGGGCGGCAAAGTGGATCTCCGGTGACAGAGGCTGGGGAGGAGCTCGGTGAAGGCAGTGCAGAGCGTGCGAGCGCTCGGGGCTGGGTCTTCTTGATGAAGAAGACGACGCGGATCTCTGAGACACAATGGTGAGGTGAGGCGGTGACGGTGGCCGTGGCAGCAGCGAGCGGCGGCAACGAGCGCGCTCGGGTGAACTTAGGGAAGGGAGCAGAGGAGGGGAGAGGAGGAGTGGATAGGCCATAGGGGTTAGGGTGGCGTTGAGGAGAAGCAATGCGGCATCACGCTGCCAAGGGAGGCAAGCAGGTGAGCAGGTGGCGTGGCGCTCTGCCAGCGCGTGCGTCAGCCACACGCCTGGCCGACTGGCGCCAGGAGGACGATGGCGGTGGTGGGCTGGGCCGGCCTGTGGGCCGCCAGGTAAGCCAGGTGGGTGTGGCCAGGTGAGTTTCCTCAATTTTCTAATTTTGTTTCTGTTTTTCTATTTCTGTCATTTGTTTTGATTTAGTTTAGTCACTAAACCATTTGATATAATCCTGAAACTCTTTTATGGGCACTAACTAAATTATTTCGGAGGCCTGCACCAAGTTTGAAAATTATTGGATCTAGTAAAAATATTTATAGAATTTTAAATCTCCAATTCAAATACATATTGGATTAATTCGAAGCCCATTTATGTCTTGGAAAATGTCCACCATTTTTGATTTAGGTTTTCACCTTGTTCCATAAAGTATGAACATTTTTGAAGGGCATTTTGGGTTCATTGAGAATATTTGAATTTGAACCTAGTTGAATTCATTTGGTGCTGGGGTTTGGTCATCCCCATTTCAAATTCTTTTGAATTTAAACATGATGCATGGATGCTCACAGATGCAACTAATTACAAGCAATTCTAGGGTTGTGACAGACGGTGATGATGGTCAGCAGCCCTGGCATCTTTAACGTGTTGTACGCGTAGTGGGCCGCCGCCATGAACTTGGCCAGCGCTGGGCGGCCAAGGATCCCATTGTATGCCAAGGGGATCTCGGCGACATCGAAGACGATCTTCTCCGTCCTATAGTTCAACTCGCCTCCAAACGTAACAGGCCGCATGATTTTACCTTTAGGCTAGCTCCTTCCCGTGTTGACCCCTTGAAACATGCCTGTCTCATCAAGGTCTCAGGAATCTACAGCTTCTTGATCACAGCGGGTGAGATCAAGTTCAGACCGGCCCCACCGTCAACCAGCACTTTCATCACCTTGAGGTTGCGTATTGTCGGCGAGACCAACAACGGCAAACACCCGACCGCAGTTGTGCGATCAGGGTGATCCTCGGTGTCAAAAACGATGGGCGTGCGGGACCACTTCAGGGGTTTCTGGGCATCGAATGGCGAATGTGCCACAGTGACCTCACGTGCCCACTGCTTCAGCTGGCGGTGTGAGGTGTGCAGCGAGGCACCACCGTTGATGCACATGACCTCTGTAGCCTTCTGGAACTCGTGCTCGCTGGACTCGTCGTCCTCGTCGTGATCATCATCCTCCTCTTTCTTGTTGCGGCCCCAAGCATGCCTCTCTTGTTGGTTATCTTTGCCGCGGCGACCCCCTTGGCCACCACCCTTCTTGCCGGATCCCTCAGCACCATAGACCTTTCTCCTTGTCTCGCCTTTCATATTAAGCCTTCTGCTTTTCAACAAGAAGCTCAACTTGTCGGCAGTTCTGGAGGTCATGCCCCTTGGTGCGGTGGATCTTGGAGTACTGCTTGTCGGAGCCTCCTGGCTTGCCGGCAGCCGCCAGGGCCAAGCAGGCGGCACACCTGGCAACCTCCTTGTCGGGGTCATCGGCCTTGGCCTTTTTGGTGGTGCCGAGCTCGCCGGATCCCTCAATGGCAAGCACAGTCTTGCCCTTGCACTTCCTGTTGGGGCGCCGGCCCTTCTATGTCGGGGCGGCGGTGTCTTCGTCTGTGGAGTCGGTTTTCGCACCGGCGTCCTCGCCGAGGAACTTCCTCCCCTCTTCAGCCCAAGCACATCTATCGGCCAGAACATGAAGTTCGGCCACATCGTTGACCTTGTTCATCGCCAACTCCTCACGCATCTTGCAGTTGCGCATGTTCTGATGGAATGCGCTGATAACTGCGGCGGGATGAACATCTGGGATGTTGTACTGCACTCGGTTGAACCTTTGTATGTACTTGCACAGGTTTTCACATTCTTTTAGGGGAATGATGTGCAAATTGCTTGCTTGGCCATGAGTTTGGTGGCCTCCATTGAAGGCACCAACAAACTCACGACACAAATCCGACCAAGGAAAACTGGAATCCACTGGCAAGTGCATCAACCATGACATGACGTTGGGTTTGAGTGCCAACGGGAAGTAATTGGCAAGCACCTTGTCTTCGCGGGCTCCAGCAGCTTGCATCGCGATGGTGTAGATGCTGAGGAACTCCGACGGGTGGGTCTTGTCATTGTACTTCTCGCCAACACCGAGCTTGAACGTGCGGTGGGAGGGCCACTGGAACTGCCGCAACTCTCAGGTAAAGGCTGGACAACCCACCTTGTAAAGCAGGTCGCCGGGGCCCTCCGGTGCCGGGTGGTCCATAGTTGGCCCCGCATGCCGATCTGACTGATGGCGCGTCTCCCCTCGTCGTTCGATGGTAGTTCGAGTGTATTCCTAGGCTCATTCCCAAAGGACTTGACGTTGGTCGCGGCGGGTTCGCGGGTCGGACGACGCGGTGGAAACGTTGACACGAACGTCGGGTCGACGGGCCAGTGGCTGTTGTTGCAGTCGCGGCAGAGGAGAGTGCATCATGATCGCACCATCTCTACCCCCCACCGCTAGTGTGCACCGGCTCATCAGGACGCCGGTGCGAGGGTCTCGCTGGGAGCAGCTCGTCTTTGTTGGCAAAGCTGACAAGGTTTCGGATGGTGGCTCTCTACTCGTTGAGCTTCTCCATAGCGGGGGGGGGGGAGTCGAGGAGCAGCTAGATGCATGCCAGCGCTTCTGCTGGCGTAGGCAGCAGCGAGATCTGCATAGACCATGATGCGCTCCAACTTCTAACCGGGTTAGAAGGGGCTCTGTCACGGTCTCGCGGTTGCGCGGTTGTGCGGTTGTGCGCCGCCTCTATTGGCGTCTGAGCGCGCACGCCGGACTAGTTCGTCCTGCGAGTGGCACATATGGTTCTTTCCGCGGTGGTGCCCGGGGGCTCCGGCATCGCGGTGTTGCTCATCGCGCGCGGCCTGGGAAGGGCGCCGCGCAGGCGCTGGCTGGGGTGCCGTAGAGGTTGCTGCGCCGCCCGTGGGTAGCATGGCCCCGCCCCCAAACCCAGCGGCACGCTGCTCATCGTCTCGGATTCGGACGATGCCGCTCGCCTGGCTCCGATCGCTAGAACATCGTGGATGGTCGCGGGCCACATCCCCGGCCCCATCCGTGGGCACCCGGCCGTCTGCTCTCGCTAGCATGGACCAGCCGATCGCTGTGATTCCCTTTCTCTTGGGGGCCATGGTGCTGATGAAGTTGGTGTGCTAACCTTCAAACCAGATTTTCATATCTTGCACCCCCTACCTAGCGCGCCAAATATGTTGGGGGAAATGACACCTATGGGATCACGAGGAATCCCGTTTTGCTACGGTTGGCAGGAGCGGGGATGTGGAAAGAGTGGCATTGAGAGATTAACACGGGAGGATTATCCAGGTTCGGGCCGCAAGTGATGCGTAATACCCTACTCCTACTGGTTTCTGTTTTCTTGGTGTTCTTGGACTAGCTACAAGGCGTGCAGGGTCCAAAAAATATGAATCCTCTCTCAGTATGCCGCGGGCCTCCTTTTATAGTCAAAGGGGCTGCCATAGTAGCACACGGGAGGTGGAAAGCTATACAGTAGTCGAGTCTATCTTTTGGCACCGTAGGATAAATGCATTTAATGAACTGCCGACGTGCCCTTCTTGCTTTATCGGGGACGGCAAGGAAGCTCGTCCCAGATGTTGCCACTTCGCCTGGCTTCGACGCGCACTCGAACTGTCGAGGCGTGTGCCGCCATGTTGGCTGGCTGCTGAGTTGGTGCGGTGGCAGAGTATTCACGAAGATCTGCATGCCACCACGCAGGTGCTTTCCGAGTCGGCCTAGAGGCCGCACGTCGCCACGCAGGCGCTTTCCTAGCTAGTGGGCTAGTAGCTGCATGGGAACGGTGGTAGAGTCTTGGGAGATGCGGGCCTGGCAGCGGCCCCGCGGATATCTTCGGCAAGAGTCTTGTCGGGGCCCCGGTAAGGGTCTTGCCGCGGCATCGTGCTCGTCCCCGGCAAGGGTCTTGCCGGGGGTCTCGTGGGTATCCTTGGCAAGGATCTTGCCGAGGATCTTATTCTTCTGGTTGTCATCTAGTCTTGTGTGCTTCTGGTCTCCACAATGATTTGCATGCCACCATGGAGGTGCCTCCCGAGCCTCGGTCCCAAAGTGGTTGATGGTGTTGGAACTCTTGGGCTCAAGGGGAGCGGTTCTGATGGTGTCGGCCAATTTGCCCGGGCAAGGTTCTTGCCGGGGCTGCGGAGGCCGCCCCGGCAAGGGCCTTGCCGGGGGAGTCCAGCTTGCCCCTCTGCTCTTCGTGTTTCAGGCTTGGCGTTGTTCTGGTGGTCTTGTGGCTTCGCTTCCTTCCTCTGCCCTGCTAGGTGTGGCCGTAGGCACGGCTCCGACTGCCCGCGCACAAGTAAAGTGGTACAAATAGGACCCCTCCTTTTGTGCACCGGCACTTTTATGTTGTGTTTTCACCTTCTTATACAAGCGCCAGGAACTGAGTAGAGCACAGCGGTCATGATTTATGCATTGTGTGTAGCTAATGTTGGGTGCATCATGACTGGATCTTTTCTACCATGAATTACAATGTTTAGTCACTGCTTGAACTTTGGAGTTGCTCTGTGAAAGTGCGTTATATCGACTAGAGGGGGGGTGAATAGGCGATTTTTATGAAAGTCTTCAAAACGTGAAAGTTTCGAAGACAAATGATATAAATAAACCTATTACCATGCAGTGGAAGGTAGACTACACTAGGTAAACCATAGTCAAGTATTCAATGAAGTGAAAGCACAATGACTAATAGCAGCTATGTAGTGAGGATCGGGTAGGAAGATATTATGAAGCCAAACAGAACACGCAGTCACTCAGTGAAGACAAAAGATAGTGCAAGCATACAATGACTTCACAAGGACCAACAGTAAGTAAAGGGAAGGGAAGGATGAAAAACCAGTGACTCGTTGAAGACAATGATTTGTTGGACCAGTTCCAGTTGCTGTGACAACTGTACGTCTGGTTAGGGCGGCTAGGTATTTAAACCCGAGGACACACAGTCCCGGACACCCAGTCCTGAACACGCAGCTCAGGACACCCAGTCCTCACCGTATTCCCCTTGAGCTAAGGTCACACAGACCTCGCCCAATCACTCTGGTAAGTCTTCAAGGTAGACTCCCAAACCTTCACAGACTTCGTTCACTGGCGATCCACAATGTCTCTTGGATGCTCAGAACGCGACGCCTAACCGGCTGGAGGATTCACAGTCCTCAAGTGTAATAAGTCTTCAGATCACACAGACAAGAAGACTTAAGTGATGCCTAACACTCTTTCGCTCTGGGTGGTTAGGGCTTTATCCTCGCAAGGAATTCTCTCTCAAAGGCTTCGAGGTGGGTTGCTCTCAAACGACAAAAGCCGTACTCTAACTCTGAGCAGCCAACCGTTTATGGTTGTAGGGGGTGGGCTATTTATAGCCACTAGGCAACCCGACCTGATTTGTCCGAAATGACCCTGGGTCACTAAGGAACTGACACGTGTTCCAACGGTCAGATTTCAAACTCACGCAGCAGCTTTACTTGTTCTACAAGCAAAACTGACTTGTCCGACTCTGGACAAGTTTCGCTCTGATAGTCTTCACTCGAAGACATAGGTTTTGGTTAAGCATCACTTCAGTCATTCTGACTGGTTCTCTTGGACCCCACTTAACAGTACGGTGGTTCCTATGACTCAACAAAGAAGAAAAAGAACTATGAAAGATCTAAGTCTTCGAGATCCATAGGCTTCATGCGATGTCTTCTCTTGTCATAGACTTCAATGTGAATATTTTCATAAACCACCTTTGACATCTATGTCTTCATACATTTTTAGGGGTCATCTCTAGTAGGAAAACCGAATCAATGAGGGACTTCTACCTGTGTTATCCTGCAATTCTCACAAACACATCAGTCCCTCAACTAGGTTTGTCGTCAATACTCCAAAACCAACTAGGGGTGGCACTAGATGCACATACAATCTCCCCCTTTTTGGTGATTGATGACAAACTAGTTGAAGTTTTCAACGGGGAATATAATATGTGAAATTGTAAAGAATAAGGAATTGTCTTCATAAGTTGCAAGGGCTCCCCCTGAAGATGTGCATATAAGTAATTTGCTTTTGGAATGCAAATGCACATGGCAGGTTGTGCTTGTGGAGATCCTCTTCAACTTATGATGACAATCCACTATGCATGTGAAGGTATGTGAAGATAATGACATGCATAATGGAAAATGGACGTCTACAAAATGATCTAAGTGTGGAATTTATCGTCGCACATGCGGAATTTATCATCGCATCACAGAATAGCAAATAAGTAGCAGACGACCATGGAGTTTAAGTGTTACATCTCAAAGAACCAAATGTATCAAAACGAGAGTTGTAAACACGAAGCAAAATATAAAGCACCCGCTCATATGGACCCGCTTGAAGACTATCAAACTCATATGCTTCTCCCCCTTTTGTCAGTAAGGACCAAAAAGGTTTGAAGACATAGAGCATCTACTCGTTCCCATGAAGAGTAGGTGAAGCAGCAGGGTCGTCGGTGGTATTTGGCGGTGCAGAAGAACTTGGAGCAGTGTCGAAGCGTGCTGAAGAAGGTGGCGGTGAAGTGGCATCGTCTTCATCCTCGATCACTCTGGCATTCACATTTGTAGCAGAGGAAGAGAACTCAGAGTCTTCAAGAGATGGAGTTCGTCGCAGCACGGCCCTTCGAGGAGGTGTGGAGTCAAATTTGAAGCGTTCAGAGAAGCCATCCTCTTGAAGATCATCTTTAGAGCACATTAGCGTCAGCCCTTTCCAGGTGCGTCGAGAGGTTTTGTGTGCAACAAAGGCATTCTTGGTGGCAAGATTGCGAATGCGGTTAACATCCACCAAGAGGCTTTGCATTTGGCGCTTCAGCCAGTCATGATGCCTATCCTGTTTCTGATGAAGAGACACAAGAAGCTCTCGGTCATTGAGAACACAAGTGCGCTTCTTCGGTCGTTGGGCAATTGTGCTATTGGTGGCTTCAGTGAGAGCAGGATGTGGTGCATGTGTAGTTCCAGCCAAAGGATACACATGAGTGACTGCTTCAACTCCTTCAATGTTCTGAGAAAAACTTTGATGCTCCACATTCTGAAGACTTAGAGGTTCCTTGGCAGGCTCAGGATAAATGGCTTCAATAGACATATCCACATCAGGAAGAAAGATCCGACGATTGCGAGCAGATGGCTGATATGAGATAGCGGAGTGGAGTTTGATCAGCCGCATTATCCATAGAGCGTAGAACTTCAAGCCAAAAAGATCAGAGCCTGATGCAGCAAGTTGGCGGATGAAGAAGTCCTGTGCATTCAAGCATTTGCCATGAAGAATATAGAAGACCAAAGTCTTCATTGCACCTTCCAGCTTGGCATGTGGAGAGTGTCCTTTGATGGGCCAGAGAGTTCGCCTTATGATGTGATAAATAGTCCTTGGCAGATACTCAAGGTCTTCAACAAAGAACTCTGTGGGATATGCAGCATCTTGGGGCAATGGCTTCATCATACTAAGCATCTGACTCATGTTGGGTTCAGGCTTCTGAAAGATGCTCTCCACAGCTTCACTGTGAATCTGACAGCCAGTTTCGTGGAGATCGCCAGGAGTGGGTAGACCAGTGAGCTCAATGATGTCAAAGGCTTTCGCTTCGTGATGAACGTTTCCTGTCATCCACTCCAGGACCCAAGTCCTCGGATCTCTGTTGTACCCGCGGATGTGAAGTTTGGCATAGAATTGGAGCAGCAACTCTTCATTCCAATGCTCTTGGTCGGTGACGAACGGCAGCAATCCAACCTCTTTGAAGCAATCCAGAGCTTCTTCCAGACAGGGCAGACCAGCTATTGCTTCAATGTCAAGACGCTTGTGTGGGAAGAGGCGACCTTGATTGTATAGGATGCAGGAGAAATAGCTTCGCTGCGGATAGCTCCAGAACCGATCAGATCATATTCTTTCCCTTGAGTAGGGGTTCCTGGAGCTATAGAAGAAAGTGTTGTCTGCTTTGAAGCCATTGACATTGAAGGATCCAGGTGCTGATGCAGGACCTGCAAACCTGGGCAATCTTGGGATTGGCTTCTGTACCTAAGGCCTGTGCTCAACATGATAGTCGAACTGAGGACCAGCAGTAGGCGCAGGAACAGAAGCAGTGGTATCAGTGGCTTCGCTGACTTCTGGTGCGTGGGTTGGTGAAGGCTCCACATTAGCTTCAGCCATGACAGCGTCAGTGGCTTCATTGGTGTTGGTGGTGGCAGCCTCAAGATTCTCAACCTCCACTTGACGAGCTGGAGGGTCGGTCACAGTCACGTTCTCCTCGAGAACAGCTTCTTGGTGGGACGGGGGAGTAGCAGCTTTTGGGGTTTCTTCTTCATCGGCTGATGCAGCCGGAATGTCTTCAGCAGCTTTAGCTTCAGACTCAGAGACTGGAGGCCTTGGTCCTTTGCGAAGCCTGTGTAACGCTGGCGACGCCTGTGGAGTTGGAGTTTGCTGGGCCTTAAAGTCTTCTTCCTCTTGTGCTTGTGGGCGATCAGCCCATGATGCATCCTGAGCAATTGGCGTCAGAGGATGACCAATGCTGATAAGTTCGCTGTGCATTAGCATAGGCGATGATACCTGTTGGTGCTCGAGCTGAGGAAGAACTACATCATCTTCAACATGGTCATGATGACCAATGTCTTCAGCAGCGATGGGACCAGCTGCTGGAAAGTCTTCAGCTTCATGAGCCCCTGTGAAAGCAGGCTCATGGACAGTCAGTTGGCGCTCTTGAGGTTCAGCGTCAGGGCGAACCATGGAGATGGGTTCAACAATCAAGGGCTCTATGGGAGCAGCCTGTTCCTTCTTGGTCTTCCGCTTCTTCTTGGAGGGGGCAGTAGCAGAGGCTTCAGCATGTTTCCTCTTCCTTGCTTCAGCCCCAGCAGTCCTCGTCTTCTTCAGCTCTGAAGCGGTTGATCGGGCCTTTGGCTTCGAGCCAGTCATGCTAGTTGGGAAGACAATGGGATCTGCTTCCTGCCTTGGTGCGTTGGGTTCGGCCACAGTGGGCTTCTTCTTCTGCTTAGCAGCCATCCTGGGATCAATGCCCGGACGCCCAAGGGCCTTGCGCTTCTCAGCCTCGTTGTAGCCTTGCACACACTTGTCAGCCAGGCTCTTCATGCGCTCCCAAGAACCCTGAGCTTCTGCGCGTTTCTTGAGAAAGGCTTCTTTGAGCTCGTGCAGCATAATCTTGAAGTTTTTCACCTCTTGCATGCTGAGCTTGGCCATATGCTTCTTGAACTGAGCTTTCTCAAAGTCAATCTTTTGCTTCAGTTCAACAATGCGCTGGGCGATAGCTAATTCTGAAGCAATGGCGCCATGGAAGGCGACACTGAGGCCAATGGGTAGTTGCAGATCTTCGAAGCTGATGTTGGGCGAGTCAAACCACTCATCAATGAAGTTGTGGATGATTGTCACGTCAAAGAGAGGCAGATCATTGAAGATTTCTGCTACTTCTTTGCTCTTGATGAGTTCCTCAAGAGCGTCATCTGCAAGATCTTCATCACTGGACAGATCAAGGGCATCGTTTCGCAGAATGGAAGCAGCTGTCAGTTCTTGGCCGGTGTGTGGCAGAGGCATCTTGACCTTCTGGGGCTTGGAGATGCGTGACAAATCTTCAGACTGCACACTGTCTTCAGGAGGTGCAGTGGCCAGTGGCTTCGCCCGTGAGATTTTTGGTGCAGAGGCAGGCTTTGAAGCTTTTGGCTGCTTCAGCTTCTTTGGCTTCGGCACTGCAGGCGCTTCATCTGATTCAGCGTCATCTGCAGGCTCATTCACGGCAGTCCCTTGAACCACGATTTGGGTGATGAGACCTTCAAGGTTGTAGAAGGGCCCAAGAAGATTGGGTTCAGCTTCGAGTTCCATCGGCACGGGGAGCAGAGGGACCAGGGTTGAAGTCTAAACCCAAAGACTTCTTGTTCTACTTCGCTGAGTTCTTGGCAAACTCTGAAGTTGCGCTTGAACAGATTGTCGTCACAGCACCATAGTAGTGACGATGGGTGTGCATCTGCAGGCTGTGGCCCACGGACCATGCAGGGATAGAAGCCTTGTTCAATGGCTTCTTCTCTGGACCTGGGTTGAAGATTCTTGTATAGCATGTCTCCCCACGGTCGCTTGATGGCATTTTTCTCAGCATATTCTTGGGTCACAAACCGGTATTTGAACCATTGTTCTTCCCAATATCTTCGAATCAACTGGTTTCGGGTCTTGCGCTGATTATAATCCTCTTCAGGATCTGTCTTGTAAAGTTCTGAGAGGTCATCAGGCAGATCTCTTGATGTTCCGCCACGACGCTGTCTGCCTCCCTTCCTTGCAGATTTCTCTGAAGCCATGAATTTTAAACTGAAAGGCTTCAATACGTTCAAAGGCTTCAAAGGTTTTTGCTTGCTGGACAAACAGGAACTGGCTTCAGGAGAATTTATATGATGCTATAAGAATTTTGCAAATGAATGTAGACTATGAGAACCAAGGGATTCTCCCACGGACATGTACCTGTGACAGCATTAAGGTGCGAGGGAAAGGGAAGAGGTCATATGCATTCTCAGAAGATTTTGAAGATAAATCAGTTTAGAAGACATTGACCTCATCATGCGAAGACATTCACTCATAGATAAGGAGTTGGTTCCAGATTTGTACGAATCCATGGATCAGTACAAGTGAGGAATCTAACTACTTTGTGAAGTATAAGTGAATATACTAGGCATATTATGAGATGCAGTATGTAAGAGATCCAACTTGTGTGAACAGAAATTGCTTGTGGTAGAAAGTGACAAAGCTATAGGATCAAAGGGGCTATAAAAAGGAAGTTTTATTTACCACATGAAGAACTGCTAGACGGAGTGGAAGAGGAGGCCGAGCAGTTCGATCATCCATGCCCTAACTTGGCGACGGAGGACACCTACGGCGACAGCGGAGAAGACGATGTTTTGCGGTCGGCATGAAGACGGCGTCGGAGAGGTTGCGGCAGTGAAGCGCTTCGTCGTCGGCGTCGTCGAGGGCTAGCGGTGGCGCTAGGGTTCGTGTGAGAGTGGAAGAAGAGATAATGACTGCGGTGAGGCATGTATTTATAGGGACAGGGGCGGCTCAGTGTTATTACACAGGTGCACCAGGTGATTCACATCTAAGGAACACGTGGCCATCATGCAGCATGTCGGAGGTTGTTCCACGTCCCACGCACGCCTGGATTGTCGGGTGGTCGTTCCCACTTCTCCGGGTTTCAGGTGAAGGAATGAGCTTTGAAAATGTACTTAATGTTTGTCTCTGTATCTTCTGCTGACAAGGACGTAGAGAAGACATTCGATAGTTTCAATAGAATGCATATGATTTGGAGAGATAGAGTTTGAGATAGAAAGCATAGAGAGGTTAGGGTCCGATCACATTCACTTAGTTCAAAAGATTCAACAAGAAGATATAGCTATAAGTGAATGCTGTAGAGGACGGGACACTAGTATATATATATATATATTCAACATAGTGAAGATAATCATGAAGACATGTTGAGAATGAAGCCAAACCAAATGTGAAGACATAGCAAATGTAATGCCATGAGTGAAACACTTCGAACAAAACCTTTGATGGTGGCGTTACCCACCATATAGGAAGTATTAGACCCAGACACGACGCACAATTATCGTGGCGCTCCGAAGTCAAATTCCACATTAATGTATTCACACTTAGAATGTATGTCTTCATTGATTGAAGATATACTTTACTTCGTGTGTTTCACATCTAAGTCATCAATATGCATAAGTGTTAGGATGTGTGCCTGATCACAGGACATTTGAGGATTCCAAGATATTTAGCTCATACCGTAACTTGCAAAATCTCTTCTCATCCAAGGGCTTGGTGAAGATATCTGCCAATTGCTCTTCACTGTTGACATGTATGATATCAATATGTTCCTTCACAACATGATCTCTGAGAAAGTGATGACGAATTTCAATGTGCTTTGTCTTCGAGTGCTGAACTGGGTTATTTGCAATCTTGATGGCGCTTTCGTTGTCACAGTAGAGTGGCACTTGCTTCAGATGAATGCCGTAGTCCTTGAGTGTTTGCTTCATCCACAGAAGCTGAGCGCAGCAAGATCCAGTAGCAATGTATTCAGATTCAGCAATGGAGAGAGATACACAGTTCTGCTTCTTTGAAGACCAACATAAAAGTGATCGTCCCAGAATGACATGTTCCTGATGTAGACTTGCGATCCACCTTGTCACCAGCATAATCAGCATCCGAGAATCCAACCAGATCAAACTCTGAGCCCTTTGGATACCATAATCCTAGAGTTGGGGTGTGAGCCAAATATCGAAGAATTCGCTTCACAGCTAAGTGATGCGACTCCTTTGGTGCCGCTTGGAATCGAGCACACATGCAAACACTAAGCATAATATCTGGCCTAGATGCACATAGATAAAGTAAAGAACCAATCATGGAGCGGTATACCTTTTGATCGAACTCTTTACCATTGTCATCGGGACCCAGATGATGTTTGGCTGGCATTGGCGTCGTGAAGCCTTTGCAGTCTTGCATACCGAACTTCTTCAGGCAATCTTTGAGATACTTCTCTTGAGATATGAAGATGTTGTTGCGTTGCTGTCGTATTTGAAGACCGAGGAAGAACTTCAGCTCTCCCATCATGGACATCTGATATTTCTCTTGCATCATATATCCAAACTCTTCACTGTACTACTGATTGGTGCAGCCGAAGATGATGTCATCCACATATATTTGGCACACAAACAGTTCACCATCATATGTCTTCGTGAAGAGAGTAGGGTCGAGGGAACCAGGTATGAAGCCTTTGCTCTTCAAGAAGTATTTGAGTGTGTCACACCAAGCCCGAGGGGCTTGTTTGAGGCCATACAGTGCCTTGTTGAGCTTGTATACCATCTCAGGATGTTTTGGATCTTCAAAGCCAGGCGGTTGTGCAACATACACTTCTTCTTCAATCTTGCCATTGAGAAAAGCACTCTTCACATCCATTTGATATAGAAGTATGTTACGATGATTTGCATAGGCTAGCAGTATGTGTATGGCTTCAAGTCGAGCCATAGGAGCAAATGTTTCATGGAAGTCAATGCCTTCCACTTGAGTATATCCTTGAGCAACAAGACGAGCTTTGTTTCTGACAACTTGACCATGCTCATCTTGCTTGTTGCGGTATATCCATTTGGTGCCTATTATATTGTGCTTCATAGGATCAGGACGCTTAACTAGTTCCCATACATTATTCAGCTCAAACTGTTGAAGCTCTTCTTGCATAGCTTGAATCCATTCAGGTTCCATGAAGGCTTCTTCAACTTTCTTGGGTTCTATTATTGAGACGAATGCGAAGTGCCCACAGAAATTAGCTAGCTGAGTTGCCCTTGAATGAGTGAGCGGACCAGGTGCATTGATGCTATCAATTATTCTCTCAATCTGCACTTCATTGGCAACACGAGGATGTACAGGGCGAAGATTTTGCTCTTGCTGATCATTGTCATTGTTAGTGGGATTGTCTTCAGGCTGAGCATTGTCTTCAGGTTGATCCGGTGCGGAGATGACAAGTTCCTCTTCAGGTTGAGCTTCAGAGGGTTTGATTTCTCCAGTTCCCATTAGCTTGATTGATTCGCTGGATGGAACTTCATCTAGCACATTTGGCAGGTGCTCTCTTTGTGAACCGTTAGTCTCGTCAAATCGCACATCCACTGTTTCAACCACTTTATAATGAAAGAGATTGAAGACTCTGTAGGAGTGCAAATCCTTTCCATATCCAAGCATAAAACCCTCATGTGCTTTTGGTGCAAATTTTGAAGTGTGATGTGGATCCTTGATCCAGCACCTGGTGCCAAATACTCTGAAGTAACTGACATTTGGCTTCTTGCCAGTAAGGAGCTCGTAAGATGTCTTGTTCAGAAGCTTGTGAAGATAAACATGATTGATTGTATGGCATGCGGTATCAATGGCTTCAGGCCAGAATTTTCTTGGAGTCTTGTATTCATCTAGCATCGTTCGGGCCATCTCAATGAGTGTTTTGTTCTTGCGTTCGACGACGCCATTTCTGCTGTGGCGTGTACGGAGCTGAGAATTCATGTGTGATGACCAAAGTATCAAGATATGTATCAAGGCCAGTGTTCTTGAATTCAGTGCCATTGTCACTTTTGATGTGCTTTTTCTTGGCACCATAGTTGTTCATTGCTCGATTGGCGAAGCTTCTGAAGACATCCTACACTTCAGTCTTGTAGAGGATTATGTGCACTCAAGTATATCTCGAATAATCATCAACAATGACAAAGCCATAGAGACAAGCAGTAGTAGTAAGAGTTGAGTAACGAGTGGGACCGAAAAGATCCATGTGGAGCAGTTCGAAGGGTCGAGTGGTTGTCATGATTGTCTTCGAGGGATGTTTGGCCCTCATCATCTTTCCTGCTTCACAGGCACCGCATAAGTGATCTTTCTTGAAATTGACGACCTCGATGCCTATCACATGCTTCTTCTTTGCAAGGGTGTGGAGGTTCCTCATGCCAGCATGCCCTAGCCTCCGATGCCAGAGCCAGCATTCTGAAGCTTTTGCTAGAAGACATACGGCAAGCTGTGGTCCTGCTGAGAAATCTACCACGTACAAATCATCTTTCCGATACCCTTCAAACACTAGAGACTTGTCAGATTCCATTAGAACAAGGCAGCGATATTTTCCAAACATTACGATCATGTTCAAATCGCAAAGCATTGAGACAGACATTAAGTTGAAGCCCAGGGATTCAACAAGCATGACTTTATCCATGTGTTGATCCTTTGAGATTGCAACTCTACCTAGACCCAATACCTTACTTTTACCAGTGTCAGCAAATGTGATGTGACTCTTGTTGGATGGACGTAAGGTTGAGTCCATAAGAAGGCTTCTTTTGCCAGTCATGCGATTGGTACACCCACTATCAATAATCCATTCTGAAGATGCTGGTGTCGTACCCTACAGTGCAGTTAGGGGGATAGGCTTCACGAAGAGAGTTGTGAAGCAAAAACATTTGACCAACCAGTGGGTTATGAAAGCTTAGATCCAGATTAGGACTAATAGGGAGAGTAGCAAGTGATTCAGGAACGAAGTACATAGTAAGACCATTCGGGCATTTGATCTTCCACCCTACAAGATGTTTAAGGTCCCCAGCAATAGCGTCAGACGATTTTGGTTTTCTGCTGGAGACCTTTCCCTGCAAAAGAGAGTTAAGCTTTCTTAGCCACCCACATCTTCTAGGGTGGCTTAGAAGCAATATGTCTAAGTGCAGCATCTGAGAACTTTGGCTTTGGAGCCCTAGCAAATAGTCTTGCAATTGGAAAATAGTACTCATAAGAATAAGCAGAATAGTTCTTGGTCTTATGAACTTGGCGGTTTGATGAACCGCACTCATATTCATAGGCCTGAGTATGGTTTCCCTGCAAAACATTTGCGTTAATGCGACTCAGGTGAGTCCTCTGTCTGTATGAAGCCTTTGGACCATATGAAGCCTGTGGTCTGGGTTTGTCTTCTTCACCTGTGGTGTCATGATGACATTCACAGGAAGATACTCCAGACACTTTTTCGGTACCCAGATCTTCTTCATAGGCGGCCCATTCCTACAGTTAGTACCAATATACCTGGCAAACACTTCACCATTCTGATTCTTAAACAGTTTATAGTTTGCATCAAAGGATTCATCAATGACAATGGGGTTAGCACAAGTGAAGCAAGATTGATTGGATGGATCTGCTGAAGGTTCCTTTGCAGCAACCCATGTGGTTTTGGGGTACTGCTCAGGTTTCCAGTAAGAGCCATTAGCATTCATTTTCCTTACGAACCCAACACCCTCTTTCCTCGGGTTTCGGTTCAGGATCTGCCTTTTGAGGACATCACATAGTGTCTGATGCCCTTTAAGACTTTTGTACATCCCTGTTTCAAGCAATGTCTTCAACCTAGTATTCTCATCAGCAATAGCAGCGGTATCCTCAGCAGAGGGGTTAGTTCCCACATCAATAGTTGAAGATATTGCAACACTAGCAGCAGTAGAATATTCAGCAACAGAAGTAGCATTATCACGCTCGACGCATTTAAGACATGGTGGTTCAAATCCTTCCTAAGCAAAACTGATCTATTTGGCGCGAAGTGACTCGTTTTCCTTTTGAAGATCTTCATGAGCCGCTCTCAATTTCTCAAGATCTTGCTTCCTTTGAAGATAATCATAGGAAAGCTTTTCATGAGTTGTTGAGAGCGTTTCATGACGACTTTCAAGTTCCTCATACTTAACGTGAAGATTTTTTATGTCTTCAATTAAGGACTCAGATCGAGTCATTTCTGCGCCTAACAGATCATCGCTTTTGTCTTACAGTTTTTGAACATGTTCCATGGCTTTCTATTGTTTAGTTGCAATTTTAGCAAGTGTTTTGTAGCTAGGTCTTGAACCACAATCAGAGTCATCGTCACTAGATGTTTGATAGTGAGTAGTGCGTGTGTTTACCTTGGCACCGCGTGCCATGAAGCAGTAGGTAGGAGCGGAGTAGTCCTTGTCATTTGCATCGGTGTCAGTGGTGAAGTCATTGTCTTCAGTGTTGAAGATGGACTTGGCAATGTATGCTGTAGCCAGACTTGCAATGCCAGAATCGAACTCCTCCTCAGACTCCACCTCCGCCTCCTCAGAAGCGGACTCCTCTTCTGAATCCATTTCATTGCCAACAAACGCACGTGCCTTGCCAGATGAGCTCTTCTTGTGTGATGAAGACTTTGAGGAAGACTTGGAAGAAGACTTTGACTATTTCTTCTTCTTCTTGTCGTCAGAGTCATATTCCTTGCTCTTCTTCTTCTTTTTGTTCTCATTGTCCCACTGTGGACACTCAGAGATGAAGTGGCCAGGTTTCTTGCACTTGTGACATGTTTTCTTCTTGTAGTCATGAGCAGAACCTTCATCATTCCTTGATCTTGATCGTGAAGACTTTCTGAAACCTTTCTTCTTGGTGAATTTTTGGAACTTCTTCACAAGCATAGCAAGTTCCCTTCCAATGTCTTCAGGATCATCAAAACTGCTATCAGATTCTTCTTCAGATGAGGAGACAACTTTTGCCTTCAAGGCACGAGTTCGCCCATAGTTTGGACCGTAGATATCTCTTTTCTCAGAAAGCTGAAACTCATGTGTGTTGAGCCTCTCAAGTATGTCAGACGGATTGAGTGTCTTGAAATCAGGACATTCTTGAATCTTCAGGGCTAGGGTGTCAAACAAACTGTCAAGTGATCTCAGTAGTGTCCTGACGACTTCATGCTTGGTAATCTCAGTAGCGCCAAGGGCTTGAAGCTCATTTGTTATGTCAGTGAGCCGATCAAACGTGAGCTGGACATTCTAATTGTCATTTCACTTGAAGCGGTTGAAGACGTTGCGAAGAACACTGATTCTCTGATCTCTTTGGTTTGAGACGCCTTCGTTGACCTTGGAGAGCCAGTCCCAGACTAGCTTAGATGTTTCCAAAGAACTCACACGGCCATACTGTCCTTTGGTCAGATGACCACATATGATATTCTTGGCAGTAGAGTCTAGTTGAACGAACTTCTTGACATCAGCAGTAGTGACACCTTCTCCAGCCTTGGGAACGCCGTTCTTGACGACATACCATAGGTCGACGTCAATGGCTTCAAGATGCATGCGCATCTTATTCTTCCGCTAGGGATATTCAGTTCCATCAAAGACGGGGCACGCAGTGGAGACTTTAATTATCCCTGCAGTTGACATAGCTAAAACTCCAGGTGGTTAAACCAAATCACACAGAACAAGGGAGTACCTTGCTCTGATACCAATTGAAAGTGCGTTATATCGACTAGAGGGGGGTGAATAGGCGATATTTTGAAAGTCTTCAAAACGTGAAAGTTTCGAAGATAAATGATAGAAATAAACCTATTACCATGCAGCGGAAGGTAGACTACACTAGGAAAACCATAGTTAAGTATTCAAAGAAGTGAAAGCACAATGACTAATAGCAGCTATGTAGTGAGGATCAGGTAGGACAATATTATGAAGCCAAACAGAACAACAGTCACTCAGTGAAGACAAAAGATAGTGCAATCATACAATGACTTCACAAGGACCAGCAGTAAGTAAAGGGAAGGGAAGGATGAAACCAGTGACTCGTTGAAGACAATGATTTGTTGGACCAGTTCCAGTTGCTGTGACAACTGTACGTCTGGTTAGGGAGGCTAGGTATTTAAACATGAGGACACACAGTCCCGGACACCGAGTCCTGAACACGCAGCTCAGGACACCCAGTCCTCACCGTATTCCCCTTGAGCTAAGGTCACACAGACCTCGCCCAATCACTCTGGTAAGTCTTCAAGGTAGACTCCCAAACCTTCACAGACTTTGTTCACCGGCGATCCACAATTTCTCTTGGATGCTCAGAACGCGACGCCTAACTGGCTGGAGGATTCACAGTCCTCAAGTGTAATAAGTCTTTAGATCACACAGACAAGAAGACTTAAGTGATGCCTAACACTCTTTGGCTCTGGGTGGTTAGGGCTTTAGCCTCGCAAGGAATTCTCTCTCAAAGGCTTCGAGGTGGGTTGCTCTCAAACGACAAAAGTCGTACTCTAACTCTGAGCAGCCAACGTTTATGGTTGTAGGGGGTGGGCTATTTATAGCCACTAGGCAACCCGACCTGATTTGTCCGAAATGACCCTGGGTCACTAAGGAACTGACACGTGTTCCAACGGTCAGATTTCAAACTCATGCGACAGCTTTACTTGTGCTACAAGCAAAGCTGACTTGTCCGACTCTGGACAAGTTTTGCTCTCATAGTCTTCACTCGAAGACATAGGTTTTGGTTAAGCATCACTTCAGTCATTCCGACTGGTTCTCTTGGACCCCACTTAATAGTACGGTGGTTCCTATGACTCAACAAAGAAGAAAAAGAACTACGAAAGATCTAAGTCTTCGAGCTCCATAGGCTTCATGCGATGTCTTCTCTTGTCATAGACTTCAATTTGAATATCTTCATGAACCACCTTTGACATCAATGTCTTCATACATTTTTAGGGGTCATCTCTGGTAGGAAAACCGAATCAATGAGGGACTTCTACCTGTGTTATCCTGCAATTCTCACAAACACTTCAGTTCCTCAACTAGGTTTGTCGTCAATACTCCAAAACCAACTAGGGGTGGCACTAGATGCACTTACACTCTGCATTTATGTTTTGCGGTCTGAGAAAGGGCTAGCGAGATACCATTATTGTCATATCATATCATGGTTCTTTTGACAACGTGTTGCCATTTGACATATCTTATTATTGCTCGCTAGCTGATTATGTCATTGATACGAGTCATTATAATCTTTAAGAGTTATTGTCAACATGGTTAGTTATAATGTTGGCTGAAAACCTGGGTGATGTTTAAGCTTATTTATGCAAACAAGAGCAAAAGAGTTTGTAAAAGTTTTTCTTTCTCACTTTTAGTTTATCAACTGAATTGCTTGAGGACAAGCAAATGTTTAAGCTTGGGGGAATTGATACGTATCCAACGTATCTACTTTTTCTCACGCTTTTCATCTTGTTTTGGACTCTAATTTTCTTGATTTGAATGAAATTAAACCCAGACTGGCGTTGTTTTCAGCAGAACTACCATGGTGTTGTTTTTGTGCAGAAATAAAAGTTCTCGGAATGGAAGGAAACTTTGCGAGGATTTTTTATATCAATCATAAGAATTTCTAGAGCCAAGACCTACCGGAGAGGGGCCCCTAGGTGGGAACAACCCACCTGGGCGTGCCCCCCTCTCCTAGCGCGCCCAGGTGGGTTGTACCCACCTGGTGGCCCCGCAGACCTCAACCCTAACACTATAAATTCCTATTTTCGGAGAAAAAATAGGGGATAAAGAATTATCGTGATCCATGAGATGGAGCCGCCACCAAGCCCAGTTCTTCCTCGGGGTGGCAGGTCTGAAGTCCGTTTGGGGCTCCGGAGATGGGGATCTTCGTTCTTCGTCATCACCAACCCTTCTCCATCGCTAATTCCATGATCCTCCCCACCAGGAGTGAGCAATTCCTTTGTAGGCTCACTGGCCGATGAGGAGTTGGATGATATTCATAATGTAATCGAGTTAGTTTTGTTAGGGCCTGATCCCTAGTATCCACTAGGTTCTTAGATTGATGTTGCTATGACTTTGCTATGCTTAATGCTTGTCACTTTGGGCCCAGGTGCCATGATTTCAGATGTGAACCCTTTATGTTATCACTATTATATCCATGTTCTAGATCCAATCTTGCAAGTTATAGTAACCTACTATGTGTTATGATCCGCAACTCTGGTGTGACAATAACCGGGCCCAATCCCGGTGATGACCGTAGTTTGAGGACTTCATGTATTCACTATGTGTTAATGCTTTGTTCTGGTTCTCTATTAAAAGGAGGCCTTAATATCCCTTAGTTTCCAATATGGACCCCGCTGCCACGGGATGGTAGGACAAAAGATGTCATGCAAGTTCTTTTAATAAAGCACGTATGACTATTTACAGAATACATGCCTACATTATATCGATGAACTGGAGCTAGTGTCGTATCGCCCTAGGTTATAACTGTCACATGATGAATATCATCCAACAAGTCACCGATCCAATGCCTACGAACTTTTCCATATTCTGTCTGCTAAGTTACTACTGTTATCATCATTGTTACACTTACTATAGAATTACTGCTATCACCGTTACTGTTACTATTGATGCTGTCACTACTATCAAAACTATCAAACTACTTTGCTACTGATCACTTTGTTGTAGATAATTAATCTCTAGGTTTGTTTGAATTGATAATTCAGCTGCTAATACCTTCAAATATTCTTTGGCTCCCCTTGTGTCTAATCTATAAATTTGGGTTCAATACTTTACCCTCGAAAACTGTTGCAATCCCCTACTTGTGGGTTATCAGGAGGCAGGAGCATGCGGCACGACCGGCGCTGCTTTGGGAGGCTGGAGCAAGAAGACTAGAGGTTTAAGAAGCACTACGGCCGTTGCATGGACATCGTACGGGCACTGGAGCTAGAATCGTTCATTATTGACTAAGTTGACAAAGCCCTCCATCCCCGTCAACTTAGTAGGCCCACAAGTCACCCTCCCACTATGGTGGGTCCTAGCTAGCAGGGGGTATTCATTTTTTTTGTGCGTAATAAGGAGGCACTTACTTGCGTGCGAAGAGATAGTTGGTGGGCCCGACCTGTCAGCGGGGGGAACATTTTTTTCCCGAAACACAAAGGCCCTTCGATTGGTCCCAGCTGTCAGGTGGAGGAATCATTATTTTGCACATCATAAGGAGGCATTTCCTTGTGTGCGGCCGTGGACCCAGCTGTCAGCCTCTCGATGTACAGTCCACTTCCGATGGATGTCGTTCGTTGACCGCGTTGACCATGCCGCGCCGGCAGCACCTGGGCGGTAGTCGATGGCGAGGCCTAGGAAGGGAACGACACAGATCCAGGGAAGACTCGGTAGTTGTTTCCCACGCGGAGGGGAGAATGAGGGTTTACTGGTTTGTCTGCCATCGCCGGAGAATAAAAGCAGGTGTGGGTGACTAGAGGGATGGCTAGGCCAGCAATGGGATTACGGTGGGTCGGTGAGGCCTGCGCAGCAGCACAGCCAGCCGCGGGAGGAGGGAGCAGTCAGTCCCACTATCGCTTGTTTGAGCGGCTAGAGCAGGAAGAGCAGAGATTGAAGAAGCACGGCAGCCGTTGGATGGACATCCAACAGTCACTACTCTCGTATGTTGAATAAGTTGACACGACATTGCATGTGCATCAACCTATTTTTAGGAAAGCATAAGCGTCAACCTGTAGTAGGCGCACAAGTCAGCCTCAAATCTATGGAAAACAGCATACAACCCATCTGCCATTATTTCTAATAATTTACAGCCCATTTGCTAATTCTTAAGAATTTTTTGGAGCCCATCTTCTTTTTGTTAGCATTACACCCCATATTGTGGCCACGGTTAAAAATTATACGAAATTTTTCATATTTCGGTGCGATCAACTGTTTTTAATCCCAAAATATCGAGTCACATTCAAACTATTTTCAAAAATAATTTATATAAATATAAAATGCAAATAATTGTCCACGCATAAAAATCAATGGAATTTAAAATCTTGTATTGGAAAAAAAATTGAAACTAATTCCCGGTTTGATGTGTTTAAAAAATGTACATCCCATTTCTGGGCAAACCGAATGAAACTCTCCTCGTCTTGAAAGATTTGCAGCCCAGCAGGGCTGCTAAAGCAAGTAGGCCTCGTTTGGGTATTTCTTTTAAAAAATAGAACTGGGCTAGCCATTTTCAGCAACAAAAAAACACAACTAGGCTTATGATGTGGTAAACATAAATAAAACCCTGGCTAGACAAGCCACAACCCCTGCACAACCCTGTTGTTACCCTGATCCATCGCTAAAACATGTATAAATAACAACTGCTTGTTCCTAAAAAAGATAACAACTACGCGACCTGCTGGGTCCCTGGTGTTAGCCGCTCATTGTGTAATTCTCTCGTTTATTGACTACGCTGACAATGTGTGAGCCCCAGATGTCCAACCATTAGGAGGAACCATTTTGGGATCTTGTAATAATGAGGCACTTGCTTGCGTACTGCCATGACGCTGGTGTGTCCCTACTATCATCCTCTCCATGTACAGTCATCACCTTGTTCCTCTTGGTTGTTGACGACGTTGACAACGCAAGAGGGCGGCGCACCACGCACGGTGAGTGAACCAAGGCGGAGGACGACGGTGAGGCCTCGGACGGAATGAACAGGAGCCATGGAAGATGCACCAGTCTAGTCGCAGATGGAGGGGAGTACGAGGGTTGGCTGGTTCGGGTGCGGGTGCTTGTTGGGGCTGACATCGCCGGAGAATAACAAGACGTGTGGGGGAATAGAGGGAGGGACTGGCCAATGTTGGAGGGTACGGTAGGGCGGCGGAGGTGCAGCCAGCCATGGGAGGCGGGAGCAGGCGGAGCCGACGGGGTGGTTTGGTTTGGGCGGCTGGAGGAAGAAGACAAGAGATAGAATATACACGACAAATGTTGGATGTCAATCAAATGGCTGGTAGGTAGAATCGTTTGTTGACAAGCTAGTAAGTTGACACCACCTTGGATAGGCTATTTCCTCGTGGGTCCCAAATGTCAAAATCAAAATCTGTCATGGTCATGCAGGCTTTCCTATGAAAATTTAAAACCCATTTGGTGTGCTAGTTCAAAATAAGTTTGTGGGTGCTGGTGGGGGCAAACCACTTGGCTTCTGTAATGCACAGTGAGCTCAAGCAGCCAACGAGAGTGATGTTATTTCCCTTGGTTGGGATTTGTTACAATATTTCACTCTAAATTAAACGGATGGCAAGGCATTTGCCTTGTTTCAAAGAAAATATGACAGTCACAACCGAGTTGAAAAGGGCAAGAACATCTAACTCCAGCTTACAAACTGTACAAAAGCACGAGGGTTAATTGTTCATCAGGTTTAGACAAAACCCAGGATGGAAAGGGCAACAACATCTAACTCCAACACAGTTTTCGGCAGTCACACTCAAATGGATCGGTCAGGTCCATAGAATGAACATCTTGGGTTGTAAAATTTACTAGATTATGACCACAATATTGTTGTAAATAGAAGCTCGGCACGTTCAGAAGCTCTTTTTCCCACCTGAAACTCCTTTTTTAGCTCTTTGACATAACCACCCGTCAAAACTGTGCTACTGATAAACTTAAGCCTGATGGACAATATTAACCTCGCATTCAACAAGAAGAATGTGACAAATCTAGTGTTTGCATGATTGGCTACATATCGTTCTAGCGTTATTGTCTTCAATCGAATGTCATGAGAAGTGAGAAAATCCTAGTGCTTATGAATCCACCGATTGGTTATAACTTTCTTACCCCGTCCTATTGCCTAAATAGACATGAATATTGGAAACAGTTAAGGTCTAAAAAAGAGTGTCGAAAGAGCAACAACTGAACGGTTAATTCTAGTACACTATATGCGGCCTTCCAATGTGCGTGAAATTATCACCTTTACATACAACTTCTCCAGACATGGAAATCATTGCAGCAAGCCAATAATCTTGTTCAGATCAAAACTATTCATTTGGATATATAAGATCTTGACAGAATCCAGCACCATTGATAGGCTATCCATGGAGAAACTCTTCACTGATCATACAACATAATACTAGTACCAAATGTCTACTTCGAGATGAGATATAACTTATGCGCAGAAATTTAAAATGCAACTTATGGTTACAAGTGTAGATGATAATATGAAGTACTTGAAGAACTATGGAGCCAAACACCATATTGAAATGAGCACAAAGATCATGTATTACACCCAAGTTCTATAGTTTAGGCGCAGAGAGGATGGTTATTTGCGACGGTGAATAACTAGACTCAAGGGTCAACCTTTGAAGTGAAGGGCTATCTTGGATGATGAGCTGCCTTCCGTCAAAAGAAATTCCAGTTCTTAGAAAGTTAGGCGACTTTATTTGGAGACAACCGATTCTAACTATGAAAACAAGCACCAAGAACTCCAGGGCAGGGCAACTGGAGTGGATGATGTTGTGCAATGAGGCCTCCGATATACGAACCCACACAAGTGAAAGTTTCTTGAGAATGGGAGTCGAAGGTTTAGTACCAGATTGTCTGGTAGGTAGCACAGCACAAAGGTGGCAGTGTGGAGAGAGGAGGAAAACCGCGAGATGGACATTGGTGCTGAGGGCACACGTAGATGGCGTTTCGTATCTGGTAGGTGATTTCTAGTGGAATAGTAGAACTCAAGCAGTTGTAGTTATGTGAATTCAGGGGATTTCAGCTAGGCGTCCACCGTGCAGGGTATGGTATGCTTGCTCAGGTAGCATGACGGGATGCAGAGGCTTTGAACGAAGCCCTGGTGGGAGGAGATGATGAATCTGGGGATTTCAAAATCATTTAAGAGAGATAGCTGACGACAGTCGATATTAAGGGGCACGGCGCGCCATATAGGGTGCCACCAAATTGAGAGGACTTGGGTGTGGCAGCAATCCTTGGTGGGGAGAAGCGAGATGATCTCCCCAAGGATGGCATCTGGGAGATTGCTGATGCGATCGACCCGATATTCTACGAGTTCCTGGGATCTGGTGGGGGCGGGGTCGCCGCTTCTCCCCGCGTTGCCGGGTGCATGATCTACAACAGGTGTCGCCGCTGGCGGGAGCTTCATCTTCTTGGCGCTGGGGTTAGCCGACTCCATTTTCCTCGAGAGTGTCGCGTCGCGCTGACGGATTTGAGCAGAGTAACGAATGAAGAGGCTAGTTGTAATGCGAGTGAAGAAGAAGGGGATCTGGGGGTTTTATGTAGTAGTGAGGAAGAAGGGGCTGGGGTTTTTCTGTAGGAGTGAGGTGAGGAATTTGGGGGTACTAGTGGAGCGAGCCGACGTGAGGTGGGTGGGGGTGAGGAGGAAGAAGAGCACCTAGCTTTTTTCATGGGGCCGTGTGCTGGTGTGGGTAGCGCCTCCCATTAAGTAAATATATGGGCTTTTGAATTGATTTTATTATTTACTAGGGTGGATGGGCTGTTTTGTCTTGGGCCTAGAGAAACAATTACTACTAGTATAGTGGAGATACTCTACAGCTACCCAGAAAAATAATTACTACTAGTACAGTGGATACACTACCACTTCTGGCTCCTCCTAGGTCATCGAAACGTCTCCCTCTACTGAATGTCATTTAACTTTTGTTCACCGACACGTGGGCCATGCCACGCGCGGGACCAAATTCCATCCACCAAATTAGAAGGCATTATGCAGGCGGAGAGTCACACTAGTCATAGCGCGGCAGTAATGGGCCGTCGTATCACAAAACCCCACGCCTCGCAGTCTAAGTTTGACGGATGAAGAAACCATCATTTCACTCTTCGATGAATCCCCTTCTCCCTCACCATCGTCAAGAAATCCAACACTCACATCTGCCACTGTTCTTCTGTCGAAACAAAGGGAAGGTAAGCGGATCCGTGATATTGGTATATTTTCATTCAAAGAAAAAAAAGAACTTTTGCAAAGCAGTAACCGATCCTCACTCTCTTTTTTGTTTCATAGTCATTGTGATTGTGTTTTCCTTTTAGTGGTCTCCTAGTATTCGTCAGTTTCATGATGGACCAATGAGAACCAGGCAAAGATCTGCCGATATTGGAGAAGACGCGGGAGGCTGATCCCCACGAGACAGCGAGCTCCAAGAAGATGGAGGCAGCCACCGAGCCAACCCCAGATATGCTCACGACCACTAATAAGATGGTCAATGCCCCGTTTGAGGTTACAACACCCGTGGCACTGCAGGAGCAGTTTTCCCGCTTCGAGGATGTATCCCCCCCTGCTGAGCTGCCCAAGATGATTTTCTTCTTTGCCAATCTCGATTGTGGTGATGAATAATGCAAAATTTTATTAGCTTCGATGCCATGCTATACATAGTGGTTTAAATAACTTGTGTTTCTTATACTGGAAAGTAATTTAGAATTTGTGTCTATTTCAATTAGAGCCCTGATGCAGACAAGGATTGTGTGGTTGTACATGTCATTCTCTATGAGGCGGATGACTTGAATATACGCACTGGGAAAACAGAGTTCTTAGGCGGTCGGATCCTGGAAACCATCTGTGCTTTTACTGATGTCGAGTTGTATTCCAGCCTTACTGTTGTCAGGGGTGTTGTCCACGGTGTACTGAAGCACAAGAAGTTCAAAGCTACTCCTTCATTTGTGAGGCATACTGTTCTTGTCAAGCTTAGGCAGGATGATGACATGGCATGCCTCCACAATCAAGTTTATGGGTGGCAAGGCCACAAGGTTATCTTCATGAAGGTTCACAGGATTGAGCTGCTGCCAGACATCCTTGATGATGTTCATGGCAAGGTCTGGCATGTGCCCAGCCCAAATTAGATCGAGGCATGAAATAGTTGCCACGGCTAGTGTTTAATAGTAGTTTGGATTGTGTCTAATTATCTGAACCTTGCCTATTGTTGAGCCCTCTCGGGCTAGTACTCTGTTTGAATCCGTCTATTGGAACTGTCGCTACTTCTGTGTGCCCCTGAATCAGGTGAGCACCATCGTAATTGTTGCCGAAACAGATGCGTCCTCACTAGTTTTTTCATGAATATGGCATGGTATGACATAAGTTGTCACGGTTTGTCATACGAGCAGTGTGTGTTTGACGAAATAGAGTACTCGTTCAAGAACTGTGCGCCAATGTATACATAAGTACTTGTAAACACTGTTGGTGCTACCCCACTTGTAAGTAGTTGTGCAAAACATGCCACATTGGCTCAGCTCACTTCAACACTTGGCTATCGACCAGCTAACAATCAATAATCTGTTGTCTGACATATACGCAACTATGTATCTTGTTACAGTGGTTCATGCAGTTAACTCAGGCCACAATGTAAATTCCGAACATTCACATGCTAGTCCAGCGTTCATGTGGAACACTCACATTAAAATCGGCTTCATAAAAAACTTGAAAAGCATAAGTTAAGCAATTTTATACATCTCAATGATTCATATAATATAAGAAACATATACAAGTTTACAGCAAAAGACAAAGTTGTGAGAAGGTTTACAAATCAGGAAAAAACAAGGCTTATCTGAGCAAAGGGCCTCCCGACAGGCTTAAATTTCATGGAGTTCACTCTAGTTTTTTCTTGTTGCCACCATCCAGGATTAGGTTCTCTCATTCCTGAATAACCAAATATAATTGTGTTCTCAGCTGGAATGCTGAACTGAACCATGTAGTGTACTGACAAGGTGAAATTCTTGTGCATTTCGCTAAATTTAAGCACCGCTATTTGTAGAAATAAGCAGACCACAATGCCTATTTTCCGCGCACCTGTCCCAAAAACCTCCATGCAGCCGTGCCAGCTAGTCCTCGGTCCATGGATCAACTCGTAGAAAGTGCATTCCAGACTAGGATGCAGTTGTTTTTTGCTCGTCCCTGCACTGCAATCAGGAAGTAAAACGCACGAATCATCTTGTTTTAGATTGTGTTGATCATTCTTCCTAGTTACTACCAATGTAGGAATACCTGGAACACTGGTGGTTAGAGGACGACAACTAGGAATAGCCATCTCATTTTGTGCAGTTGTACTAAAACTGAGGTGTGTACTTTTGATTGCGTAGATAGAAATGATATGGAGACAGACATCCCTGTTTGCGCATATACGAAATATAGTTATCTAAATAGTGATAAATATTTTGCAGTGGCGTATGATTAACAACAGGATCTATTGTGTTATAATTGGCACTAGATTGATAGTATGAATGTGCCCTTAAGTAAGTAGCATCACATCACATCAACACTGCCGCTAGATTAACATGTAGAACAATAGCATTAGCAATACTATCATTAGAGTAGCACATGGTCAGTAAATGGGCAATCAAATTTGTGCAGTTCCACTGGGATGAAGCAATCTTAGCGGTGTGAGAATTAAGTGTAACTGCAAAAACACAATTCATGGGAAATAGAGAAAGACGAAAGCACTTCATAAAATGGTGGTGGCATTGCTTCAATTTATCGACGGCACTAGACCATTACTTATAGTGACATTAGGCGGCATTGCTTGATGCTTCATGTGATTTTACATTAACGATAACAATATGGGCGTAGGGACAGCAGGGGCATAAAGTGGTGACGCAGATGTGCTTGTCGAGAATGGCAAACACTCAGGCAGCATGTCTGCATTTGTCCCATTTTTTTATCCCCTCACTGACATTTTCGTATGTAAGCATAGGAAATCTAGACCTGCTCATTCTCATTTGTGTTGTCCCCCAACACCCCTCACTTCCTTTCCTTTTTCAACCAAGAGACAGGTCCACTTCCCCCACCCTTCGCCATCCACCATGCTTTCTTCGCCTTTTCAACCAAGAGACCGGTTGGGTAGCTAGTATCTACTACTTTCCCCCGTTTCCTCTTAGAACCAAGTCCTAGATTCATGCTACAACTTTCCCACTTTATTCCCTGTTTGAACCAACTCTTAGATTCGATTGTATGAAGTAGCTTTACCTCTAATAATAGTAAAAGTCTAGGTGGCTTTGGAATAGCCGATGGAAGTAGAAAAAGATCCATACGCAGCCACGTGGGGAGCTGGGGCAGTAGAGCAAGGCAGGTTCCGAAGGAATATATACCTGAGGGTCGTCGGCATGTGGCAAAGACGGCATTAGAAGGCTGCATCTTGGCCACAATACCACAGGCAGGACGAAGGGGTCGGAGGCCCTCCCGAGCAGGCGCTCTCTCGGAGAGAATGGCACGGCTGCCAATCAGGACGCGCGCGCAGCCGTTGGTCTTCTCCCTCGCCGTCGATGATAGCGTGAACAATGCACCTACACGCCTGCCACGGTCGAGGTGGTCCGGCCAGGTTTTTGACCAGCCGTGAGCAGAGAGAGAGTGTGGCCACCTATGTATTGCTTAGATCTAGAGAGCATGAGAGAGTGAAAGAGAGGAACCCTAGTAAAGCAAGCGCTATGGCTTCTGCTTATATATATAGTGGATTGATTTTGTTGTACTAGCTTCAAAAAAATGCGCTCCTACATGTACTTGCGAGTGGGTGTGAGATAACTAGTGCGTGCGTCCACTGCTTCTCTTCGTGAGAGTACAATATACTATGCCCAAAGAACGTTCGCCACAAGAGTAATAGTATAAGTGTGTGACGTGTGAGCTAAAATAAAAGGTACACGATGTCTTATGTTTTTTAGAAGTTCTGAGGGTAGGGTGTGAAGAGCACATATGTGTGTGACATCTACCTGTAGATAGACGGTGGCTGCGAGAGGACTCGGGAGAGTCGTGACTTGTGAGGGTGCGTGTGTGCCTGAGAGAGAGGGGGAACGTATCAATGCAATGCATGTGTCCCTAAATCATTATCCGACAAACGTTCGCCACAAGCCGTTTCCTGACGAACGCCGTCAAAACCGTTAGATCGGCATCCGAATGTGTCAGTTTTGCCAAGTCATTTAACAGAGCAGCCACTCCTCCTACACACAAATCTTCCACGTGAGTGTTAGCAACTTCTCTATGCTCTTCCCTCCGTTCCAAAAATGTAGTGCATATAGCTTTATTGAAAATTCAAACCTCACAAACGTTTACCAAGTTTTCGTGTACCAAAATGCACATATAGAATACCAAGTATATATCATTTCATTCATCTTCGAGAGGTAAATATGGGGGAGGAGTCTACAAAGAAAGACCGTCGTATCACGTGTAGCAATTTCAACCATCCTTTGATGTGGAAGAATATCATAGGAACTCTAAATGATATGATTTTTATAGGATTTTTTCCTTTAGAGCCAATTGGTTCATAGGAATAGATTCATATACTCCACATTTCAATGGAAATAAACATGATATCATTTTTATAGTTGTAGAGCCACTTGGTTCATATGAATGGATTCCTATACTCCCATAATGTAAAGGAAAATAAACATTAGCGTATATTCAATAGAAAAGTTCCTATGATGTGAACCAAATGACATCTCTGTTCTAATCCCACCTCATAGGAATTGAGATACATGGCATTTCTAGATTCAATAGAAAAGTTCCTCTGATGCGAACCAAATTACATCTATTTTCCAATCCCTACTCATAGGAATTGAGATACATGTAATCTATTTCCCTACAACTTCCATGTATACATCTTCTATTCCTAAATAGCTAGTAGTACAACCCACTAGTAGATTTTTTTCCTAGACATGCAAATATGGCACAAGAACACGTCATGCATGCAAGATATAAATCACATTGCTTTCTACTATATGCATGCAACCACCACATCATGAATTCGTGCATGTTACTCATAAGGTATTTCTTGCATTAAATTTTGTATTGACAATGTATGTGCTAGTCATGTGCACACATGTGTAGTTCACATTCATAGTTTTGTTAGAAATGTCATTCTTTTAACTGCAATTCATTTTTTCTCTTTGTATTCCTTCCGTCTAGGTATGTAAGTCATCTTCTGAAAACCAAATAATCCCAAAACACTTTGGCATGGTACATTAACTCCCTCCTCTTTTCTTGTTTCGTCTAGGAGCACTACTAGCCGTTGGATATCATCAACATTCCACCAGATTCTGCCACATGTACAATCTAGAAGACTCCATGGTTGAACTTAAGCATAATGCACAAACATCAAAACACAAGCACTTCTTCTTTGTTCTAGAATATTTCGTATCATAATTGCGCAAACGTTTTTTCTAAATGAATTGCAATTATTTGTTTTTTTTACTTTATGCTTTACAATGCACAATCCTATGAATCTTAACCTTTTTATAAAACTAATTGATTTTGAATGAGATGAACTATAAGAACTAAACGAGCATCTACATCATGCATATATGACTAAAAACTTTACATGCTACAGTGTGTATTGATTCATAATTTGGTTTCCAAATCTCATGCGTTCAATGCACGTGTACCTTACTAGTTTTGAGTAGATTAGCAAATTTCACGCGGCCGCGGGTATATCAAAGTGTAGGGCCCATGCATCATTGCCTTTCGGTTGAACCTACGACCACAATTTTTTGTACGTATATCTCAACTGGTCCCCAAACCAAAATGCTACCTCGTTCCCGTAAAACCAAGCGGTCCACACATCTTAAGGCATCGACTCGAACTCAATCCCTCTCCTGTTTACTACGACATGGCCCCGCATGCTGTAGTACTCCTACAAACCCTACCGCCGCATGCGTGATCGGTTTTCTTCAAGAGGACGAGGGAGAAGCGGATTTGTAGTGGAGGCACTTTCAAAAAAAGGATTTGTAGTGGAGGCCCCTACCCTAGGGTGCCCTAGGTAGCTGCCTCACGCATCATTGGTTTTCTCTTTTCTTTTTGCTCTTGCGTCCTAGAGTGAAATGATGGTTGCTTCGTCCATCCAGCTTAATGCAAGAAGAGCAAGTATAATAAGGTGACGTGAGCGGGCTGTAAGGATTTAAATACTATATCTTTGCTGACTTGGAAGAGAGAGAAGAGAAGCGGGCTGTAGACTTTCATCTGGCTATAGCACGTCCTCCAAGAAGCTAGTATGTGAGTATAGTGGGTCATATGATAGAAAAGTAGTAATTCCTTGTAGCCCACTACTATACATGTTGGCTATTATATTGGCTATAGATGACATGGCGAGATGTTATAGCCAACAACGAGCTATATTATTAACCATGCTTGAAAGGTGGGGCTTTGTGATTTGACCCCTCGTCGCTCATTTACTACTACTGCGGCGCTGCGACCAGGGTGGATCCAAGTCCAACTGCTGCTCTGAACTGTAATTTGGTGCATCGCACGTGGAACAAGACGGTGGATGAGCCACATGTCGGCCAAAGGGATCCTGTTATGTGTGTCGCTATTTCGTGTGCGGACTGACCCTACTTGAGTTGCTACGCCAAGACGACAGGAGCAGCCTACCACTTGGTTTTGCTCCTTGGTGAATCCCGGCTATATTGATCTAAAAAGATATGTACTGTACTACCCTCTCTGTCTCAGTTTATAGGGTGTGCACGTAGTTCTAGGTCATCCATTTGACTAACTAAGGACCTCTTTGATTCATAGGATTCTCAAAATGCAGGAATAGGAAAAATAAAGGATTGGAGTGGCATGCCCACTTGAATCCCATAGGATTAGCACAGAGTGTTTGATGCCATAGGAAAAACAAAGGAAGTGAGAAAAGAGGTTGGAGTGGATGCTAGATTTCCAATGAAATGTAGTACACATGATTCCGTAGGAGAAATTCCTATAGAATTCAATCCTATGAATCAAACGACCAATGCAGGAAAAATTCGTAAGGATTCTAACCCTCCAAAAATCCTATGAAATTCCTTTGAATCAAAGGAGCCCTAAATATGAGTTACTATTTCACAAAAAGTATATCATTGGATTCTTAAGCGGCTGTAGTTTCTAAATATATATTGTTCATCCCAAAATAGTAGCTAACATAGCATGGAGCAATAAAAAATTATAGATACGTTGGAGACGTATCACATAGCCAGGCCGGCCCATACAAGTTTCCCTCCTCCCATGCTTTCCTTAGTGCTCTGCGTCCTCAGGTCCTGGCCCTCAAGCGAGCTCAGCCGATGCTGCTATGCCAGGTCGTGATTGCGTGGTCAAGGCCAGGGGTGAGGGCTGGAGAGCCAATAAGAGCTCCGGAGTCGTGATGCTCACGAGCCCCCCTATTAACACGCAAGCGAATTGCACGAGAGAAAAAGAGACTCGCGGTGCCGCCTGCTATCCTCCACGCGAGGTCCCAGTAAACAGGCACAAGAAGAATATGGTTTGCCGTTACAGCCGTCAGCCTGCCGCTAGTTGGTCCGAATGAAGTGAAGGCACTGAGGGCCTGGTGAGGTGACGTGCGTGGGGCGTGCCACGAGCCAGAGCTCGACCGCTCAGATTTGTTGACGTGGTAGGGACGGACCCATGCACCAGTGCCGTTCCTCTGAGGAGGCCCCATGGGAGGCGATGATTGAGCAGGCGATAACCGCGGGCAGGTTAAGCAGGGAAGGCAAATCAGCTTGGGTAAATGGAGGAAGATACATGCCACTGGGTCCGGCCCGAGCGGCTTGGGGATGATGTAGCCTGAGGGGCGCCCCCAGCAAGGTAAGCTAAAGACATAACTAAATGGGATTCATGCAGTAAGGACAGACCCACATGGCCTAGGAATAATGCAGCCCAAGGGGCGCTCCCAACTTAATGAGCTTGGAAGATGTCGCCTAGTTCTGTAGACAAAGCAGAGTTGGTGCAGCTGAAGGCGTGCGTTGGAGAAAGGACTCCTCATGAGCCACCGGAGCCCTAAGCCTCAGGAGGCTCTAGAAGCTCAGGAGGCTTCCCGAAGACCGTCTCCATTCCCTCCAGGATGACGCGGTGTCTGGCCTCTTGAGCCGCCAGGTCACGCCGCACGGCGCGCTGATAGGCCGACGCCACGCTCGGCAAGCCGAGGGGCATGCGAACGTAGCTGTGTGGCGGGCCCTTGCAACGGCCCACACGCGAAGGCCAGAAGCACTCCTGAGACGCGGCCCTGTTGAGCCCTGGGACGTCGATGCAGACACACGGCTCAGCACCCTCGCCTGGGGGGTGAGCCTCGCCCTGTGAGCGGCTGTTGCCGCGCATGGCTCTTGCGTCTTGCAGTTTCTGTGTGGTCTTGGAGATGAACTCCTGAGCGGTGGGCAAAGGGCATCTCCAACGTCGGGGTCGCATGTGAGCAAAGAGCATCTCCAACGTTGGTACGACCGCAGCTGACTACCCTGGCACACCAAAAACCCTCGTCCCTCGCACCATCGCGTGGTGCGTTCCCAGCCGGTGCCAACTGCCCGCATTCATGTTGTCCTTCCGTGTGCCGTCGTTAAGAGGTTCGGTGCCCGAGGAACAAACTCCGGTGACTTAATGATGCGCTCGGACACTTTGGCCTCACAAGAATGCGCTACTTAAAGCGGCAATGCCCAACTAACCTCCACACCATAGCGCATCGTCCTGCTACCTGGCGCCACATCCGCCATGACCGCGAGCGTGAACGCTCTGCGGGAGAGCTTTTTCTTAGGGGATGAAGCTCGAGGGTGCCTCCCTCGCTCAAGTCGGCGCTCGCGACGCAATAGCAGCGTAGCCAGACTCGGCTGCGGCCGCACAAGCGGTGGCCACGATGGCGGCCGATGATGGGAGCACCATCAGCCACATGTCCTACTTGCCCCTGTCCAACGTTCGGCACCGCCGAGGTCGGGGACTCCTTCGAGGATGAGTAGGGCATGGGAGGCGGCAGGGCATGGTGTACCAACTAGCTAGTCCGTCTCCCGTGTTCTACTCTTCCTCGCCGGAGACCGCACCTTCGTCTTAAACCCTGCCCTGTTACATGGAGATCGCAGATGGAGGACATCGGTCGTTGCCGTAGAATAGGTTTAGGGTCGGGTTTCTTTTATTTTTTTGTCCTATAAAAGTTTGAAATGTAATGAAAATCTATCGTGTTTGCATTAATCTCGGCCGGTGTATACGAACTTTCACAACAATATAGTATATTGTAGGAGTACTAGCAAGATGCCCATGCGTTGCACGGAACATCAAGATCTTGTGGGAGAAAAGGATGAACGAGGGAATGCATTATCTGTAAATGTGGAGAGGAGTGCAGGTATATTGTCATAGTTTCCTTCCTACCCGTTAGATATAGATCGGACGGCCTATATTGCAGGATGGCAGGCACACCATCACCACCAACTCTGCTTTTTATTTTTATTAAACTGAGACAAAGCTAACATGCGAAGTAAATAAACACATAGGGTCTACATACACAATTTATCTTAGGCAATCCAATAGTACGTCAAATACACATTCACGCATTTCACACCTTTCTACATCTACAGGAACCTACGAAAGGGTTAACGTAAATTGCCTCTCTCTCCCCTCCCTTATTTTCATGGTGGTGGGTCCCCCCCCCCAATCTACAATCAACAGCTCACACATTTCATATTACGTTAATTACGTAACTTGGATTACGTAGGTGTAGCATTATTCATCCAAAAAACCCAACTAAGCCAACCTCCCAACATATCATGCGGGAAAAGACCCGGCCGCTCCGTTTTAGTTGGGATTACCGGATTACTAGTAGTAGCATCGATGGATCGCGCGAAGCACCAAGTTTTTTTGAGGGGGCGAAGCACCTAGTTTAAAAGGAAAAATGGGGTACACTCACAGCACCCCTGTTGCAGTCGCATTGCACCTCACACACGTTCGGTCCTGCACACGGCTCACGCAAACGGAACACGCTTTCGCTTGCCTCTTCACTGACATGTGGGACTGCACTTAGAGAAACCGACCATGCGCCAAACTCCCCCTGCCCACTGTGCGAAATCCCCCCCCCCCAAAAAAAAAATTACCCCCAAAACCAAATTCAACCGCCCTTCGGCCAACTAGCCAATTATATTCCCCAAACCCCCTCCCCTGTCCCCTCCACACCATTCGCTCCGCCAAAGCCGCCCTCCCCGCCGCGCCGATACGTCGACGCTGCAGTTCGTCGAGGGGACGCACGGCGATCCTCTCGCTCCCACAGTACGCTCTCATAGACTGCCATCGTCGAGCCGCGCTGCCACCGCTGGTGACATTCTTGTGGAGGCGCACGGTAGTTAGCGCCGCCACCGCTAGCGTGTTCATGTGGAGTTGCACGGCGGTCAGCTTATCCCACGGTATGCGCATTCTAGACTGAGGCCCCGTGCATGTTGGTGTAGCGCTGAATGTTAGCTGATAGACGCTCTTAATCTCACTGTTTTCCGAAGTAGTTTACAATCAATATGCTCTGCTTAAGAAGCTTCCTTGCCCTGTTCTGCACTCAATCTGCTTAGCTGAGATGGCATGCCAAGCCCGATTAGTTGCTAAAATATCCTGCCATATATTTATTGTGATGTAGATTGCCATGGTCTAGTAGCCAATCTGTTAGGTGAAATAGCTCTACACCATTTTATACTCAATCTTTGTTCGATATCTGTGTGCTCGGCCTCATTGACCTCTCAAATAGCCTTCCATAATTTAGCTCTCAAATCCGTTAGCTGAATTAGCTTTAAATATATTTCGTTACTTAGATCTGCTCGTCCAAATATCTTGCCATAGCTTTAGACATTGACCTAGGTATTTTTCTAGACTTCATGAAAAAGCATATATGTTTTTCCTGTAATATCTAGTTGAAGAACTAATTTGTATGTCTAACATATGGACGGGACTTGGATAACTTCTACTCGAAGATTCTCCGCTACATATGTCGAGGGGGTTGAAAACTTCATGAACTTTATCAGAGCTGAGTACGGTGGTGCAAAATCTGATGTGCTCTGCCAATGTAGCAGTTGTATGAATTCAGTTACAAGGCCCCAGTCAACAGTCAGATATACTAGGTGGGTTCATCATGGTGAAGCTATGAACGTCAATGTTACTGACTATGTGGAAGCAGCAGATCACCATCTTGATATGCCTGATGCTCAGGTCGAAGAGGAGGAGGAGGTGGTGGTGGCGGAGCCAGTCAGTTTGCCAACATTGAAACAATGCTATGAAATGCTCGTGCATTTCATGTACTTTTACCTGCAGAAGAAAAACAGTGGGTCCGCATGCTGGAACAATGTAGTGTGGTTGTCACCCCAGGGAATAAGCTGTCAGTATTCTCAACTATGGTCACCTTTCTTCATGTGAAGACATCTGAGTGGATGACAGAGATCAAAATGTAATGAGCAATCCATCACATGGTAGTTAGTGGAAAAGCTTCAATCAGAAACACAAAAGTTTGCTGCTGACAGGAAAAACATTAGACTTGGCTTAGCTCTGGATGGATTTAACCCATTTAGCCACCAGAGCGCCACATATAGCATGTGGCCAGTTCTTGTTATCCCTTAAAACATGCCTCCAAATGTCTGCACCAAAGAATCAAACTACATGATGGCCTTGCTCATCCCAGGTCCAAAAAGTCCTGGAAAGGATTTTGATTTATTCATGGAGTGTCTTGTGGAGGAACTTCAACAACTATGGAGTGGTGTTCTCACTCGAGACCTATATAGCAGCCCATCAGCTAATTTCTTTCTATGTGCTGTTATAATTTGTTGCATCCATGATTATCCGGCTTTGGGCACTATGTCAGGGCGAACAACACATGGTTACAATGCATGTGTTCGCTGTGACAGGAATCCACAGTCAGATGCAATACTTAGCAAGATCTGTTACATTGGACACAGTCGTTTCCTTGCCAAGGACAAGCCATGTCCTACAAAATACCAAAGACATGTGTTCAATGCAAAGCATGAAACCCGTGATGCACCAAAGGGGCTCACCGATGATGAGTTGTAACTGGAATTAGAGAAGGTCAGGCATATTACACCAGGAAACCATCCTGGTAATGGTAGCAGGAAAAGGAAGCATGGCAGGGCAGAAGAGAGATTATTGTTTACCCGCAGGTCCACTTTGTGGGACTTGGAGTATTGTAAGGATTTGGATCTAGGGCATAATGTTGATGTGATGCACATCGAGAAAAATATATGTGACAGCATTATCAGCACACTTCTTAATATTGAAGGCAAGACAAAAGATACCTTAAAATCTAGGATTGATTTGACACACCTGGGTATCAAAAAGGATTTGCAGGTGGAAGATGAAGGTAAACCACGAGATATGGCACCAGCTATGTATGTCTTAGACAAGGTAAAAAGAAAAGAATTCTGCGAGGTCCTGTCACGTGTGAGATTCTCACATGGATTTGCTTCCAACCTTGAAAGGAGAGTTAGTGCAGATGGAAACAAGGCACAAGGGTTGAAAACTCATGACTACCACGTCCTACATTAAAGGGTTTTACCTGTTATCCTTAGAGGATTGGGCCCCCCTGACTTATACAGAGCAGTTGCAGAGTTGGGACATTACTTCAGGGAACTCTATAGTAGAAATATCAGGGTAGATGCTCTGGAGTGTCTTAGAGACAAGATACCAACTATAATTTGCGACCTTCAGAGGATATATCCTCCAGCCTTCTTTGATGTGATGGTGCATTTGGCTGTTCATCTACCTGATGAGGCACTACTTAGAGGTCCAGTACAGTATGGCTGGATGTACCCTATTCAAAGGCGGTGAGGCACTTTCAAGGGCTATGTTAGGAACAGAGCTAGACCCAAGGGTTCCATTGCAGAGGCCTACATTGCTACAGAAGCGTTGACATTCTACTCAAAATACATTGAAACAGCTGATCAGCTTGGACAAGAGGTGTGTGAAGACAATCCCGGGCTCAATGTTTTCGATTATTCTGTTCGAGTTACAGGGAGGAGTCAACAAGAGGACAGACCTAAAGATTTGGACAAAATGGTTTGGTATGTGTTGAATAACTATCCTGAGATACTACCTTATATCAAGTAAGTGCTAAGTACTGCAGCTTATACAACATAATCTACTAAACTTGTAGCACATTCTTATATATTTAGATGTTTGACGCCATCACTATGTTGTGCAGCATCTACAAAAAAGTTTTACTGCCGCAAAATCCAAGAAACAATGACAAACTGGTTATGGTAGGATTTGTGAAATGGTTCAAGACCCATGTAAGATTTTGAATTGCACTGTCAGTTTTTTTAATATATTGAGTACATAAGATGATCAGCTTGTCTATTTTCTAACCATAGGTTAAGAAGATGTGGGAGGATGGGCAGGCAGTTGATGATGCGCTTCACGCAGTAGCAATGGGTCCTGATACTCGGGTAAGACATTATGAACCTTGCATTGTTGGAGATGTGCGCTACAACACCCTTGCACGGGACGAAGGCAGGAAGACACAAAACAGTGCCATCAGGAGCATGCATACGTACGACAGAGAGACAACCGAAATGTATGCTAACATAACAGACATTGTTCAGTTGCAGTATATCTCCAGTTTCGAGGATCATCGGTGTGTGGTTCTGTTGTGCTGTCATTGGTATAACCTATTTTCCAGGATGGCAAAACCCAAAGCTGATGATTATTTCAAATCCATCAATGTCAAGGTGGCGTACCAGACCAACGAGCCTTTTATTTTGGCAAATCAAGGAACACAGAGATTTTTCTTGGAGTACACATTTGCACGTAGGGATGACCGGAGAGTATTGCAAAGGTTTGAGCATAGGAATTCATTTAATGAAGTTGCACAACAAGATGATGCTTACATTTCTCCTGATGTACAAGATTCCACAGATGTTCCTAATATCTTTGAGAACCATCACGTCAATGACGCTGGCAAAAAGATTGCCTGTCGTGCTGTGGCCATACAAGAGTTGATTAAGAAGAAGCCAACGTTCGAGGACATTGAGGATGAAGAAGAAGATGACACTCTAGGGAATTACGATTCAGACTGATACACATGGTGAAGATGTTGACGCTGCTGCTGTGGATGATGATTAGATTTCTTTTGTCGTATTTGCCTGTCAGAAGACGTTTTTATCTACTTTGTGAAATTGTGTTTGCTATGACAACTAAAACCTGATGAACGTGTTGTTTAGTATTTTGCTGTGAGAACATCACTTATTATGTATGTTCATTTGTGTTTGGTGATTGTATGACGACTAAAACATGATGATATTGTTGTTTAGTTGTACTCATATTTGGCTATGAAACTTTAATTTGATGACATAGTTCGTTGTTGGACTGCAATTTGCTCGACGTCTTCGAATGGGAACAAAGCTGACCCGACAGGGCCTCTGCTAATTTATTTATTTATTACCAAAAGGGCACATGCTATTTATTTATTTATGAGAAAAATGGGATACCCCCTGATTTCTGTTAATAGAAATCATTAGATGTTTACAACACAACACCCAGCCTGCTACACAAGTTTCATTCATTACTATTTTCAGCAAAGTGCTGATGTCGTAGCCACTGAATACATCACGAGTGCTACATACACTGCAAATAAAGAGACAATCATCCTACAGAGCACATCGAATTTTCCCATTATCTTCACAAGCTCTTTCATCTCTTCATTGTTGTCAAGGCCCTTCAGCAACTATTGCTTGGCCATGATCAGAGGAACTGCATCTTTAACCTTTTGCTCTACATCTTCCTCTTCTGTCGTTCCTTCACTTACTTGTCCAACACCCCAACCTGCTGGTATTGGGATCGGCTAACCAAATAATCAGCATAGTTGCGTTCCCCCACATCAGCAACTTCCCAGAAATTTAAATCACATGAATCTTCTCTTTTTTGCATGAATCAAATTGGAAGATCATCAACCAAACTATTAAAAAAATCAGCAACTGAAAGCAGCAGAACAACACTTAAACATATTATTGCCCCACGATTCAGGCATTTGTAGAAGACTCGGCCAGGGTTGAGGATTGTGGTTAAGACGTGACGGATGACTCTGCGTGATTTGCAGCAGTGGCACCACACCAACGGCAACGGGTAGCGATGAGGAACCGGCTGCGGTGCGTGTGCCGGCGGGGGTGTGATGAGACCCACAGGCGATGGTACGGGTGGCGACTTGGCGTATATCTGGTCGTTGCCCGCTGAAGAGCGGGTGGACGAGCAGCCAGCAAACATGGTTGTTGCGGCCCGAGCTTCTGATGCTAGGCAGAGTAAGTAGAGAAGAGGAGAAGCGAACGTTGGATATGTCAGTTTCATTACATATAGAGTAACATAGCACCATATATAGTCATAGTCTAGGTTTGGATTCGAACCAGCTACAGGAGCACATCTCTCTTTTTTCTAAAAATCAGCAATGTCTCTTTACTGGTACACTAGCTTGTTCTGTATGCCTTCTGAAGTCTTTGATTTTCTTTCTTTTTTTGAGAGGAAGGAAGGATAAAATTGAGAGTTCTTGGGACTCGAACCCAAGACCTCTCGGTTGAAAATCAAGGGTGCTAGTCACTTATGCAGCGAACGTTGCCTGGGAGGAGGACGACAGACGAACGCATTTTCCTCGCGGTTTTAGTTGCGACGCAAGATCGAACGATCGCAGTTTCGGGAATGTTATCAGGCGAACGAGCCCAGTTTTTATTTTCTTCCTATATATAAAAAAGTATGCTACTTGGTGTCAACTTAGTCAAGAAATGATTATGCCAACCTTGACCGTGGATTGACAATCAACGTCTGTCATGTTTCTTCAATCTCTTCTTCCTCCAGCCGCCAAAGCCAAACCAGCGCCTGAGGGGTCGCTTGCTCCCGCCTCCTACGGCTGGCTGTGCTGCCACGAATGCATCATGGCCACATCGCACCCTAAAACTCTATGCATCTTCCGAGGCTCCTGTTCGTTCCTGTCCGAGGCCTCACCATCGTCATCCGCCTTGGTTCGCTCGCCGCGGCGCCGCCCTTCGGTGTTTTCAACATGGTCAACAACCGAGAGGAATAAGGAGATGACTGTACATGGCAAGGATGACAGTAGGGACCCAGCAGTGCGCGCAGTAATTTTGTTTTTTCGGGGCGGAGAAGGGTGTCAACTGGGTTGTTCGGGAGCTGTGGCCCGTCTAGCACATGACTAGCCCAGTTTTTTTTTCCTTTCTGAAAATGGCTAGCCCAGCTTTTTTTTTCACAGAAAAACCAACGCAGGCCTACTTGTTTTTCTACGCCCTGCTGGGGCGGAAACCATGCAACACGAGGAGGGATGCATTTTGCCTAGAAAATGGGCCATAAGTAATAAGAAATGGGCTATAAGTAATATTAAATGGGCTGTAAAATGAAAAAATACAGCAAATAGGCAATTAGTTCCAAAATACCTTTTTCTTTCGGATTTTGATATTTTAAATTTCATTGTTTTTGTGCGGGTAATATTTCATTGGATTTAAATTAAGGTATGTATAGTTTTTAAATTAATTTGAATCTAGCTAGAAATTTCGGGTTGTATGCTATTTGGGACAGATTTGGAGGCTGACCTATGGGTCTACTAGGTTGACGTGTACGAAAGGCTTTGTCAACTTAGTCCACAAACGATTCTAGCAGTAGTGACCGCTGGATATTAATCAAACGGCCGTGCAACTTCTTCAATATCTGATCTTCTTGCTCCAGCCGCCCGAACCAGCGCCGGTGGGACTGCCTGCTCCCGCCACCCGTGGCCGGCTGTGCTGCCGTACAGACCGACCGCCCCACCCTACTCCATTGCTGGCCAGGCCATTCCTCTACTCACCCACACCTCCTGTTATTTTCTAGCGACAGCAGCTGGACCAATAAACCCTCGTACTCCCCACCGTGTGGGCAACCACTTCCGAGTCTTCACCGACTCCATGTCGTTCCCTTCCTAGGCCTCTCCGTCGTCCACTGCCCTGGTGCTCTCGCTGCGCCGTGGTCAATGCAACACTCACGATGCGGCTATATCTCCAACGTGTCGAGGCACGACTTAGAGGCATAACCGCAAGAGTTGGCTTACAATCGCCACTTCACACAACACATAAATAATTCATACATCATCCAAATACATTCAAAGACCAACTACGATCAAATCCAAAAGAAAAGGATTATAAACCCCAAATGCTAGATCCCCGATCGTCCCAACTGGGCTCCACTATTGATCATCAGGAAACGACCCAGATCCGCGTCAAACTCCCACTTGAGTTTGGTAGCATCACCTGCACTGGTATCATCGGCACCTACAACTGTTTGGAAGTATCCGTGAGTCACGAGGACTACGCAATCTCACACCCACGGGATCAAGATTATTTAAGCTTATGGGTAGGGTAAGGTAATGAGGTGGAGCTGCAGCAAGCACTAAGCATATATGGTGGCTAACATACGCAAATAAGGGCGAGAAGAGAAGCAACACAATTGTCGAGAATCTAGAAGTGATCAAGAAGTGATCCTGAAACTACTTACGTTCAAGCATAACACAAGACCGTGTTCACTTCCCGGACTCCGCCGAAAAGAGACCATCACGGCTACACACGCGGTTGATGCATTTTAATTAAGTCAAGTGTCAAGTTATCTACAACCGTGTATTAACAAATTCCCATCTGCCACATAACCGTGGGCACGGCTCTCAAAAGTTTAAACCCTGCAGGGGTGTCCCAACTTAGCCCATCACAAGCTCTCACGGTCAACGAAGGATATTCCTTCTCCTGAAAAGACCCGATCAGTCTCGGAATCCCGGTTACAAGACATTTCGACAATGGTAAAACAAGACCAGCAAGACCGCCCGACTGTGCCGACAAATCCCGATAGGAGCTGCACATATCTCATTCTCAGGGCACACCAGATTTTCCAAACTTCTGATAGGCCAGCATAGAGTTGTCCCTGGTGGCCACCGGCGGTTGATAGGTTGGACCAACACTCAGAGGAGCACTGGCCCAGGGGTTTAAAATAAAGATGACCCTTGAGTCCGCGGAGCCCAAGGGAAAAAGGCTTAGGTGGAAAATGGTAAAACCAAGGTTGGGCCTTGCTAGAGAAGTTTTATTCAAGGAGAATTGTCAAGGGGGTCCCATAACCCCAACCGCGTAAGGAACGCAAAATCAAGGAACATAACAACGGTAAGACGGAAACTAGGGAGGTTAGAGTGGAACAAAACACCAGGAAAAAGGCCGAGCCTTCCACCCTTTACCAAATATATATATGCATTAACTAAAATAATAGATATTATGATATCCCAACATATCCATGTTCGAACATGGAACAAACTTCAACTTCACCTGCAACTAGCAACGCTATAAGAGGGGCTGAGCGAAAGGGCAACATAGCCAAACAACGGTTTGCTAGGAAGGTAGGTTAGAGGCTTAACATGGCAATATGGGAGGCATGATAAACAAGGGGTAGGTATCTTGACATAGCGATAGAGCGATCAACTAGCAAGAAAAGATAGAAGTGATTTCGAGGGTATGGTCATCTTGCCTGCAATATTCTTAGAGTTGTCGAAAGCTTGATCCTCGTTAGCGTACTCAACAGGTTCCTCATTCATGTATTCGTCTCCCGGCTCTACCCAAGGCAAGAACACAAGCAATGGAACAACAATCAATCACGGTGCAATGAACAAGCAACATGATGCAATACATGGCATGGTATGAAAGATATGATATGCAATGCTTATGCGTGCCCCGGAAGGAAAAGAAAGAACAAAGCATCAACTTGGCAAAACAAGTATGCCGCTGGAAAGACAAGATTATTTCGGTTGAAATTGATATAAAGATCACCGGAAACGAATGCACGGTTTGCAAATGACAAGCAACACAATAATGATGCAAATCTGCGATTAACAGCATGATAGCACTTAGAATGCAACAAGAATCTAATCTACTGCTCTCCAACATAGGCAAAAGGCATATGGCAGTGATGTAAAAAAGAAGCTTGACAAAATATGAACACTGAGATCCAAATCACATTAGAACAGGTTCAAACAAGCATGGCAAAAGTGCAAAAGATATCAGCTTCAAAGACTTAGTGAAAATACTAAGATGGCATAAACAGCATCAGGAAGCATAGTTTAGAGCAAGCAAATAACATGCTACAGGATCACATCATAGAAAACAAAGGCATGGAATGCTTCTAATAAATACATAGAACAAAACTCCCTTACTGATGATGAGCCAAAAAGGTAGACAAGATATGATGGCACCCATGTAAACATAGCAAGTTTTATAAACAGATTCAGACTTTGTGAAATATAGGACATGGCAGAAAACAGATTCATGATAGCAAATTTGCAAGCTCATGCCACTCATCACAAAGCATTACATGACAACATAAGCACACCAACAGTAAGAAGGCATGTTCATGAAGCTAAACATGGCAAGAGAAAGTTCATAGGATGCAAGGATCACTAGCAAAACACATGGCAAAATTGATTATCATGCTAACAATCTACCAGGAATAATGTATAGCAAAAGTAGAGCAAGAAATAGACCTTCTAGAGCACCCCATAATTTCAACCACAGGCATGGATGCATAGAGAATAACCACATGTTTAAAACATCCTTACTGAAGTATTTCCAAATAATAGCAGAAAAAGGACTTAGAAAAATCCATGAGTGAAAACAGCAACATTATGAAGCCTACTTTGCATGCTTGTGCTAGTCACCAAATAGCTCACAAAAATACAAGACTTGCACCTCTGTAAATATAGCATGATGGAGCTCAAAACATATGTAGATCCTATTCTCATAGGATGCACACATCAAATGCAAAAAAATGACAAATCACCATGTTCTGCTAAGCACCAGCAGTTAACATTTCTTAGAACTCTTGCAACAATGAAAAAGACATCATAATTTACAGTACCATGCATGCAAATGCTACTAACATGAAGAGCTTAACGAGATGAACATTTTGACATATCATATGCATGATTCGGTGCCACGAGTGCGGAGATATGGCAGATCAAAGGAGGCATTAAAATATTAGGGAGCTTAAGGACTTAGTGGAATTTTACCCTCTGAAATCCTAGATCTAGGGTTCGTCGTCGGGCATGTGAACCGAGGTGGATCTGGAGCTCGCTGGAGTAGGGGCAGAGGCGAGGGGGAACGACGGCCGGCAGCGAAGGTCGGGGTGGCTGGAGCTTGGGTGGCAGGAGGGAGGAGACGCCAGTGCGGGCGCGGGCGCAGGGTCCGACAGTGCGGGCGTGGGCGCAGGGTCTGGCAGTGCGGGCGAGGGGAGGCGGCGGCGCTAGGCGGCGTTGACGGCGACGTGGCACGTCGGCGAGGAGGCATCGACGGCGGAGGGAGCAGGCTCGGGCGACGAAGCGGCGGTGGCCGCGGAGACAGGGCAGCGGCGGCGCGCGGGCCGGGATGGCCCCGCGCAGGCCTGGCGGGCCGGCGGTGGTGGGGAACGGCGGGCGCCACGTGTCGGGCATGGATTCGTCGGGTGGTGGCGCGAACGCGTCCGTCGGTGGCGGGGAATTGTCCGGCTGCGCGAGGGGAGCGAGGCTAGGGTTTCATCTGCGCGAATTTCGGAGGGGTTCACACATTTATAGGTAGAGGGAGCTAGGAAAGTCCAAATGAGGTGCGGTTTTCGCCCACACGATCATGATCCAACGACGGAGAACATGGAGTTTGTTTAGATGGGTTATTGGGCTGTTTTGAAGGGTTGTTGGGCTGCAACACCAAAGAGGCTTTTGTGGTTACCTGGTTAACCATTGGGGCATCAGACGACCTCCAAATGGAATGAAATTTGACAGGCGGTCTACCGGTGATGTACCATTTCGAGAAATCTCGGCCCATTCCGAGAAAGTTTTTCTCCCGCTCATGAAAAGAGACAAGAGGGGTGCGCCAGCTGCATGTGGGAGTGTCTAATTGCGAAACAGACAACAGGGAAAATGCTCGGATGCATGAGATGAACACGAATGCAAATGCGATGCCCATGATGACATGATATGAAATGCATGGCATGAACAAAATAAAAAATGAAAGACAAAACCCAACCACGAAGGGAATATCATAACATAAAGCCGAAAATGGAAATAGTCGGAGTTACAAATGTGGCAAGTTACATCTGGGGTGTTACAACACTCCGCCACTACAAGAGCATCTCGTCCTGAGATCTAGGACTAAAAGAAATCCGGATATTCGGAACGGAGGTGATCCTTGCGCTCCCAGGAGTATTCTCAATGGGAATGGTGTGACCACTTCATTTTCAGGAATTTGATTGACTTGTTACGAGTCTTGCGCTCGGTTTCTTCAAGAATAGCAACGGGATGCTCATGATAAGACAGATCTTCTAGAAGATCAATCTCTTCGAAGTTGATAGTGCGCTCAGGAGTCTTGAAGCACTTGCGAAGCTGTCACATCATGTACATTTGCGAAGTTGGATGGAAGCATAAGTTGATAGGCGAGGTCGCCTCTTTTACCAATGATCTTGAAAGGACCCACGTATCTAGGGGCAAGCTTCCCTTTGATACTAAAGCGACAAGTGCCCTTTATTGGAGAGACACGGAGGTAGACATGGTCTCCGATCTCGAAAGCCAAGTCACGGTGCTTGCTATCATAGTAACTCTTCTGGCACGATTGCACAGCTTTGAGATTTTCACAGATGACTTTTACACATTTCTTCAGCTTCTGTGAGCAAGTCGTTTCCAAGAAGTTTGTGTTGAGAATTTCAAATGGGGCCTTGCCTAGACTCTCTTAGAAGCTGTTGTTGTAGGAGAACTCAGCATATGGAAGACAATCTTCCCACTTCATACCGAAAGAGATGACACAAGCCCTGAGCATATCTTTGAGAATTTGATTTACTCGCTCGACTTGGCCACTTGTTTGAGGATGGAAAGCTGTACTGAAGCGAATGTTGGTGCCCATGGCCTTTTGGAAGGAGTCCCAGAACATAGAAGTGAAGATGCTTCTGCTGTCTGAAGAGATCAATTGCGGAATACCGTGCAAGGAGACAATCCTGGAGGTGTATTGCTCTACCAGCTGGGCTGCTGTGATAGATTCTTTGATTGGAAGGAAATGAGCCACTTTTGTGAGCTTGTGAATGACAACAAAAATAGTATCATTCCCATGCTTGGACTTAGGAAATCCAGTAATGAAGTCCATCTCGATATGGTCAAACTTCCATTCTGGAATAGCAAGTGGTTATAGGAGACCAGCTGGTCGTTAGTGTTCTGCTTTCACCCTTCGACAGACATCACATTCATTCACGAATTGAGCAATCTCTCGCTTCATTCGAGTCCACCAATACGACTGCTTGAGGTCATGGTACATCTTCGTACTTCCAGGATGAATGGAAAGAAGAGAATTATGCTCCTCGTTCATTATGACTTTCCTTAGATCACCTTTAGGAACCACAATTCGTTCCTTGAAAAATAGAGTGTCTTTGTCATCAATGCGATAGCCTTGTATTTGGGTTGGCTCTTCGCAAGACCATGTTTCACTCTCTTCACCATGGTGTCCAGGAGTTGTGCCTCACGAATTTGATCCTCCAAAGTAAGAGAGACTAGAAGGTTGGCAAGAAAGACTTGAGGAACAACTTGGAGGTTCAGTTTGCGGAAAGCTTCACAAAGGTCTGGTTGGAAGGGCTTGAGAATTAAGCTGTTGCAATAAGCCTTCCTGCTCAAAGCATATGCAATGACATTGGCCTTGCCTGGAGTATATTCAATACTCAGATTGTATTCTTCAAACATTTCGACCCATCGAGTTTGCCTGAGGTTGAGGTTGGGTTGACTGAAGATGTACTTGAGACTCTTGTGATCTGTGAAAATGTCCACTTTCCTCCCCAACAAGAGATGTCTCCATGTTATTAATACATGGACAACTGCCTCCAACTCAAGGTCGTGAGTGGGGTAGTTCCTTTCGTTGGGCTTCAACTGACGAGAGGTATAAGCCACAACTTTCTTCTCTTTCATTAACATAGCACCGAGACCTTGCAAGGAAGCATCACAGAAAACTTCGAATGGTTTGGATTCGTCAGGAGGAGTTAAGACAGGAGCTGTGACTAGCTTCTGTTTGAGGGTGTTGAAAGCAACATCACATTCAGGTGTCCAGACATACTTGACATGCTTCTGGAGGAGGTTGGAAAGAGGCTTTGCAATCTTAGAGAAATTCTCAACGAATCTTCGGCAATAGCTTGCAAGTCCAAGAAAATTGCGGAGCTGCTTGACATTCTGAGGAGGTTCCCAATTCACAATTGCAGACACCTTCACGGGATTAACAGCGATGCCCTTGGAGGAGATGATATGACCAAGGTAAAGAACCTCATCAAGCCAAAACTCATACTTGGAAAACTTCGCACAGAATTGATGCTCTCTGAGCTTGTCGAGCACCAATCTCAAATGCTTGGCATGATCCTCCTTATTCTTGGAGAAGACCAAGATATCATCGAGATACACCAAGACAAAATCATTTGCGTAAGGGTTGAAGATGAAGTTCATCATGCGAGAGAATGTTGGAAGAGCATTGACAAGGCCAAAAGACATGACAGTATATTCACAAGAACCATAGCTTGTTCTGAATGTTGTCTTGGGGATATCTTATTCACGAATGTGAATATGATGATAACCCATACGAAGGTCAAGCTTGGAGAATACTTTAGCACCTTTAAGATTCTTGAATAGCTCATTCATGTTGGCAAGTGGATACTTGTTCTTAATTGTCTTCTTGTTCAATGGACGGTATTCGACAAAGAGTTAGTTCGTTCCATCCTTCTTCTGGACAAAGAGAACACCACAACCCCACGGAGATGCACTCGGTCTGATCAGACCCAGACGCTCTTGTTCATCGAGTTGTTTCTTCAATTCCTTCAACTCCTCTGGTCCAAGCTTGTAAGGACACTTGCAAACGGGTTCTGTGCCAGGCTCAAGATCAATAACGAATTCAACTGGATGTTGAGGAGGCATTCCCGGAAGTTCTTCTAGAAAGACGTCTTGGTATTCACAAACGACTGGAATCTGAGAGATGGCATTCAACTCGCCCTTCTTATTGAGAGAAAACAGTCGAATGGTTTTGTCACAAGCGGCATAGATGATCACATCCTCAAAAGAGTGTGTCGATTGAATTTCCCTGGCAGCACAATCAAGTTGAGACTTTTGCTTAGAAAGCCAGTCCATGCCGAGAATTAGATCAATATCCGAGTCACCAAGAATAATTGGAGAAGACAGAAATTTATAGTTCTCCATCTTGATGGAAACATCCCGAACCATGGAGCTTGCGTTCATGAATTTACCCGGAGAGACAACTGATAACGGTCTAGTCAAATCTTGAAAAAACAACTCATGCTTAGATGCAAATGGTCTTGAGATGAAGCTATCCAATACACTAGTACCAAATAAAACTTTTGCAGGAAAGTCATTAACAGGAAGATTACCCATGATCACTTCTGAAGAATCCTTTGCTTGAGCTGCGTTCATCATGTTCACTTTTGCAAACTTGGAATTATGCTTGACCACTTCATTGCTTGAAGATCTCACAGGAGGAGGAGGCGGAAGGTGCCTTTGGTTGAAGCACTTGTTTGAATAGTGCCCTTTCTGCTAACACTTGTTGCAAGTCACCTCTAAGAGCAGACGATGATAAGGAGCACTTGACCTTGGAGCTTGAGACTGAGCTTTGTTTTGATAGCCTGGGTTGGGTGGGTGGGAAGATCCATTGCCACCTTTGCTCTTCTGCTGGTAGGGCTGACGAAATGGAGGAGGAGGCAGCCATAACTTCTATTGCTTAGATGCCACTTGTGATGAAGAAGAAGACTGAACTGCGTTCCCGACTCTCTTCTTAGAAGCCTCACACTTGAGCTGAGCAGCTTCTTGCTTGAGTGCGATGTTATAGAATTGATCGAACATAGTCAGCTCAAGAAGCACAAGAGCTAACTGCAAATCTTCTCTAAGGCCACCTCTAAATTGATAGATCATACTCTTTTTGTCAGGAATGTCTTGTTTAGCGAAGCGAGCAAGTTTCTGAAACTAGATATTGTATTGGTACACGGACATGCTGCCTTGCTTGAGATTGCGGAACTCCTGAAACTTGCTATCAGCAACACTTGTTGGAATATGATGAGCTTTGAAGTCTCGGCGGAAATCATCCCAGGTAATCACACGACCTCCTCTGGAATCTCTATGTTGTTGATACCAATGAGCAGCTTGGTCCTTGAGTTAAAACAAAGCAAACTTGACAAAGTCCTTAGGCCTGACATTGCTACATTAAAAATGCTTGCAGATGTCCATGAGCCAATCGTTGGTGTCTATGGCCTCGACACAGTTGCTGAAAGACTTCGGCCGGTTTGCGAGGAACTGGTTGAGGGTAGCAAACTAAGGCTGATTGTTGAAATTCCCTTGGCCTTGATTTCCTTAGTTGCCTTGACCTTGGTTGCGCTCTTGCAAGAGTTGCAAAAGCATCTGAGTGTTGGCATTGGTAGCTGCCATGACAGCTTGCCATGCCTCCAAAGGCGGAGGTGGAGGTGGAGGGTTCGTCTGATTCCCATCATTGCGATCCGGATTCTGACGTGTTGGAGGAGCCATCCTGAAGAGGGTGACATCCGTTAGCATCTTGATAGAAAGATAGGCAAGCTGAATCAATGGATAGAAATTGCAACATATAGTCTTCACAATAAACATTCCAACAAGGATGAACGAATGAATTCCAAAGTAAATCATCACACGTCCCTTAAGGTGAGAAGCCACTTAGATAAAGGTAGAAGAATAAAGCAACAAGGTACAAATATGAACACATAAGTGGTAAGGATTACCCAATCACAAACCAAATATCCACGGGAGAAATACTAGAGCTACTTGAATTCCCACCAATAAAACTCCCTAAACTTTCTGGTTATGCAATCGGGTGTTGGGGATACAAGGGAAGCATAATATCTCACCCAAACTAACAATCCCTACATCCAGTTGTATCCGTCCTTCAACACATAACCAAGAAACCTTCGGAAATCATGTACCTCAACCTTCGAAAACCATCCGTTATACGAGTTATGGCAATACTCCGAACTCCCTCCCCAGTACTGGGTGGAGTCGAGGTTATCTCACCACCAACTGCATAGAAGAGATTTTCGATGTCGACGAACTCAGGTATTCCAGAACTGCAACGATAAAATTGTGACGACAACACCTCAGAGCTCAACTCCCCGGGACACTGCCACAACCCCTAAATGTCAGGAGGCACCAAGAACAATGTTCTCGTCACAAGACTATCGGAATGATTCCAAGATACCGCGTGATCCTGAAAATTGTGAAATTTGAGGAGAGGAAAGTCAAAACTTCTACGTCAGGAGGCCTGACCAGAGCGACCAAGGGACTGAGGAGTAAAAAGAATCCTACTCTTCGATACATATATTCCTAAGACTCAAAACATTTTGTTCTAGACTCGACAGCATCAGCGATTCGATCAAGCAGGGGGCTCCTAAGTCGGGGATGGCTCTGATTACCAACTTGCAACAACCACGATGCGGCTATATCTCCCACGTGTCAAGGCATGACTTAGAGGCATAACCGCATGGTGGTTTCATCGCAAGTGGGGTAATCTTCACACAATCCCATGTACTGAATAAGAAAGGGATAAAGAGTTGCTTTACAATCGCCACTTCACACAATACATAAATAATTCATATATCATCCAAACACACTCACAGACCGACTACGATCAAATCCAAAAGAAAATGAAGACAAACCCCAAATGCTAGATCCCAAATCGTCCCAACTGGGCTCCACTACTGATCATCAGGAAATGAAACATAGTAACGGCCCAGATACTCGTCGAACTCCCACTTGAGTTCGGTAGCATCACCTGGTATCATCGGCACCAGCAACTGTTTGGAAGTATCTGTGAGTCACAAGGACTCATCAATCCCACACCCACGAGATCAAGACTATTTAAGCTTATGGGTAGGGTAAGGTAATGAGGTGGAGGTGCAGCAAGCACTAAGCATATATGGTGGCTAACATACGCAAATAAGAGCGAGAAGAGAAGCAACACAATGGTCGAGAAGCTAGAAGTGATCAAGAAGTGATCCTAAAACTACTTACTTTCAAGCATAACACAAGACCGTGTTCACTTCCCGGACTCCGCCAAAAAGAGACCATCACGGCTACACACGCGGTTGATGCATTTTAATTAAGTCAAGTGTCAAGTTATCTACAACTGGATATTAACAAATTCCCATCTGCCACATAACCGCAGGCACGACTCTCGAAAGTATAAACCCTACAGGGGTGTCTCAACTAATCCCATCAGAAGCTCTCACGCAACGAAGGATATTCCTTCTCCCAGAAAGACCCGATCAGTCTCGGAATCCCGGTAACAAGATATTTCGACAATGGTAAAACAAGACCAGCAAGACCACCCGACTGTGCCGACAAATCCCGATAGGATCTGCACATATCTCATTCTCAGGGCACACCGGATTGTCCAAACTTCCGGTAGGCCAGCCCAGACTTGCCCCTGGTGGCCACCGGTGGTTGACAGGTTGGACCAACACTCAGAGGGGCACTGGCCCGGGGGTTTATAATAAAGATGACCCTCGAGTCCGCGGAACCCAAGGGAAAAAGGCTTAGATGTCAAATGGTAAACCAAGGTTGGGCCTTGCTGGAAGAGTTTTATTCAAGGCGAACTGTCAAGGGGGTCCCACAACCCCAACCGCGTAAGGAACGCAAAATCAAGGAACATAACACTGGTATGACGAAAACTAGGGCGGCAAGAGTGGAACAAAACACCAGGTAAATGGTCGAGCCTTCCACCCTTTACCAAATATATATATATATATATATGCATTAATTAAAATAAGAGATATTATGATATCCCAACATATCCTTGTTCCAACATGGAACAAACTTCAACTTCACCTGCAACTAGCAATGCTATAAGAGGGGCTGAGCAAAAGCGGTAACATAGCCAAAGAACGGTTTGCTAGGAAGGTGGGTTAGAGGTTTGACATGGCAATATCGGAGGCATGATAAATAGGTGGTAGGTAGCGCGACATAGAGATAGAGCAAACAACTAGCAAGCAAAGATAGAAGTGATTTTGAGGGTATGGTTTTCTTGCCTGCAACGTTCTCAGAGTTGTTGAAAGCTTGATCCTCGTTAGCATACTCAATAGATTCCTCGTTCACATACTCGTCTCCCGGCTCTACCCAAGGCAAGACACAAGCAATGGAACTACAATCAACCACGGTGCAATGCACAAGCAACATGATGCAATACATGGCATGATATGCAAGATATGATATGCAATGCTTATGTGTGCTTCGTAAGGAAAAGAAAGAACAAATAATCAACTTTGCAAAACAAGTATGCCGCTGGAAAGATGAGATGATTTCGTTTGAAATCGATATAAACATCATCGGAAACGGATGCATAGTTTGCAAATGACAAGCAACACAAGAATGACGCAAATCTGCAATTAACAGCATGATAGCACTTAGAATGCAATAAGAAACTGAGCTACTGCACTCCAACATAGTAACAAAGCATATGGAAGTGATGTACAAGAGATGCTTGACAAAACAAGAACACTGAGCTTCAGCTAAATAACAATAGAACAGGTTCAAACAAGCATGGCAAAAGTGCAAAAGATATCAGCTTCACAGACTTAGTGAAAATACTAACATGGCATAAACAACATCAGGAAGCATAGTTTAGAGCAAGCAAACAATATGCTACAGGATGATATCATAGAAAACAAAGGCATGACATGCTTGTACTAACTGCATAGAACAAAACTCCCTTACTGATCATGAGCCAAAAAGGCACAGACGATATGATGGCACCTATGTAAACATAGCAAGTTTTATAAACAGATTCAGACAGTGAAATACAGGACATGGCAGAAAACAGATTCATGATAGCAACTTTGCAAGCTGATGCCACTCATCACAAAGCATTACAAGACAATATAAGCACACCAACAGTAAGAAGACATGTTCATGAAGCTAAAAATGGAAAGATCATGTTCATAGGATGCATGGATAACTAGCAAAACACATGGAAAATTGATTATCATGTTAACAATCTGCTAGGAACAATATATAGCAAAAGTAGAGCAAGAAAACGACAAGCTAGAGCACTCCATAAATTCAACCAGTGGCAAGGATGGATACAGAATAACCACATGTTCGAAACATCCTTACTGAAGTATCTCAAAGTAAGCATGGATCTCATGGTAGGAACAAGTTTACATGGCATCAAAATAACAGCAGGAAAAGGACATAGCAAAATCCTAAGTGCCTGAAAACAGCAACATTATGAAGCCTAATTTGCATACTTGTGCTAGTTAACACATAGCTCACAAAAATACAAGACTTGCACCTCTGTAAAGATGACATGATGGAGCTCAAGACATATATAGACGTCATGCTCATAGGATGCACACATCAAATGCAACAAAAATGACAAATCACCATGTTCTGCTAAACATCAGTAGTTAACATTTTATAGCACGCTTGCAATGATGAAAAAGGCATCATAATGGACAGTAACATGCATGAATGTGCTACTAACATGAAGAGCTTAACGAGACGAACATGTTTACATATCATATGCATGATTGGGAGCCACTAGCGCGGAGATATAGCAGATCATAGGAGGCATAAAATATTAGGGAGTTCAAAGACTTAGTGGAATTTTACCCTCCGAAATCCCAGATCTAGGGTTCGTCGTGGGGCACGCGAACCGAGGTGGATCCGGAGCTCGCCGGAGTTGGGGCGGAGGCGAGGGGGAACGACGGCTGGCGGCAAAGCTCGGGGTGGCCGGAGGGAGGAGACGCCGGCACGGGCGCTGGCGCGGGGTCCGGTGGCGTGGGCGAGGTGAGGCGGCGGCACTGGGTGGCGGTGACGATCAGCGACGATGGCGCCATGGCACGCCGGCGAGGAGGTGTCAGCGGCGGACGGAGCGGGCTCGGGCGGCAAAGCGGCAGTGGTTGTGGAGACCCGGCGGCGGCGCGCAGGCCGGGAGGGCCTCGCACGGGCCTGGCGGGCCGGTGGCGGTGGGGAACGGCGGGCGCCACGTGTCGCGCCCGGATTTGTTGGGCGGGGGCGCGGACACGTCCGTCGGTGGCGGGGAATTGTCCGGCTGCGCGAGGGGTGCGGGGCTAGGGTTTCATCTGTGAGAATTTTGGAGCGGTGCACACATTTATAGGTAGAGGGAGCTAGCAGAGTCCAAATGAGGTGCGGTTTTCGCCCACACGATTTTGACCCAACGGCGGAGAACATGGAGGTGGTTTAGATGGGTTATTGGGCTGTTTTGAAGGGGTGTTGGGCTGCAACACCAAAGAGGCTTTTGCGGTTACCCGGTTAACCGTTGGGCCATCAAACGACCTCCAAATGGAACGAAATTTGACAGGTGGTCTACCGGTGATCTACCAAGCACACTTGACAAATCTCGTCCCACTCCGAGAACGTTTTTATCCCGCTCACGAAAAGAGACAAGAGGGGTGCGCCGGGTGCATGGGGGAGTGTCGGATTGCGAAACGAACAACAGGGAAAATGCTCGGATGCATGACACAAACACGAATGCAAATGCGATCCCCATGATGACATGATATGAAACGCATGACATGAACAGAATACAAAACGAAAGACAAAACTCAACCATGAAGGGAATATCATAACATAAAGCCGAAAATGGCAAGAGTCGGAGTTACAAATGTGGTAATTTACATCCGGGGTGTTACAGTCAATGTGGTCAACGAACGACATCGATCGGACGTGGACTATACGTGGAGAGGTTGACAGCAGGGTCCACGGCCACACACAAGCAAATGCCTCCTTATTACGCGCAAAATAATGATTCCTCCACCTGACATCTGGGACCCACCGGAAGGGCCTCTATATTTCACGAAAAAGATGTTCCCCCACTGACAGGTCGAACCCACCAGCTATATCTTCTCACGCAAGGAAGTGCCTCCTTATTACGCACAGAAAAATGAATACTCCCCATGATAGTTGGGACCCAGAACAGTGGGAGGCTGACATGTGGGCCTACTAAGTTGACGGGGATGGAGGGCTTTGTCAACTTAGTGAATATGAACGATTCTAGTTCCAGGACCGTACGATGTCCATCCAACGGCCGTAGTGCTTCTTCAACCTCTGGTCCTCTTGCTCCAGCCACCCAAAGCAGCCCGCCTCCCACCAGGCTCTCAGGTCCTCGATGATCATGCTCACTACTCCAGCCGGGTGTCTAGCTTGTATTGCTTCCAATTACTCAAATTGCATCCGCTTAGCTTACACATTATACCTTTGAATATGACATGCCTTCCTGTTCTTGGTATATACTACTACATCTGTCTATTAACCATGTTGTTATAACAAACTAATGTTCTGGTGTATCCGTCATCAATCACTTATGATGAGACAGTTAGGCCCATGGACTAATGTGAGAAAAGATCCTCCTTTAGAGAATGCAGTGTCAGCCTCCCCACAAGATTCTCAAGAAACAACAAGGCTAGATGAAGATAATCAACGCAGCTCTGTAGTTGACGACCGCATTTCCCCTACACCACCATCGCATGTTATTGCTCTAACTTGGCAGCGTAATATGTGGTTGCATGTTGCATATGGTGTCCAGATTGTAATTCTTCCAATGTGGTTAAATTGCATGTGTTGTTCTTCTTAGTTTATACATCATACCTGTTAATGTGACATGCCTTTCTATTTTTGGTACATAGTCCATCTGTCTATTAAGCATGTTCTTACATAAAACTACTATTTTTTTGTATCCCACATTAATCAATTATGACAGGACACCTTTAGTATATGCAGTGTGATGTTGGTTGCATCTTTCATATGATTTATAGCATGCACTTCTTCTAATTTGTTGAAACTCCATTTATGATGGGACACTTTTAACTTGGCAGAGTCATATTGGTTGCATCTTTCATGTGGTGTCTAGCTTGCATTGCTTCTAATTTGTTGGAATGGCTTCTGCCTAGTTTACACAAATAGTTGTCAATATACCATGTCGTCCTATTTTACGTACATATTCCATCCTCGTATCATGTGTTTGCCTTACATCAAAGTAGTGATTGTTAGTATCATGCATGAATGCGTTATGAAGAGTGAATTTTATTACTTTTTCTTATCAGTTTTACTTGGCAATGAAAAATCAATAAAGGGGAAGGAAATTAGCAAGGCAGTGGATAAAGGTGCTCCTTCCAACCAACTGAAATGGAGGGCCTCTACAGATTCTACTCCACCATCCCCCCGACAAGATTTGTAAGAAAACACATGCATAGACACTCAACATAGTTGTGTTGATGATGAGCACGTCTCCCCTAGTCCACCATCACACGTGCTCCCTCTAACTTGGCATCATTATATGTGGTTGCATGTTATGTATGATGTCTAGCTTGTATTGCTTCTAGTTTTGTTGAATTCCATCTACTTACTTTACACATTATACTTGTGAATAATACATGTGTCCCTGTTTCTAGAACATACAATATTTGCCTATCACAACATGTTCTTACATCAAAGTACTACTGTTGTGTAACTTGCAACAATCACTTATCATAAGACACATTTAACTTGGGAGGTGATATAGGGTACATCTCGAATTCTTTTCTAGCTTGTACTACTTCTAATTTGTTGACATTACACTTATGACGAGACAATTTTGACCTGGTAGAGTGATATTCGTTGCATCTTTCATATGGTGTCTAGCTTTCGTTGCTTCTAATTTGTTGAAATACTTTCTGGTTAGTTTACGCATCATAGCTGTGAATATTGAATGATGTCCTTTTTTCTTACACATTCAATTGTCCTATCATGCGGTCGCCTTACATTAAAGTAGTGCTCATCAGCATCCTGCAACAATGAGTTCTGAAAAGCAAATTTTTATTCATTTTTCGTGTGGGTTTGTCTTGACAAGTCAATAAAATTAAGTAAGAGTAAGGAAAAAATTAAGGCAGGGACTGATGGTGGTCTTCCGGCGAAACCTACATCTCATGTGCTTTCTCTAGCTTGGCAGTGTGATACTGTCTTGCATCTTTCATGTGGTGTCTAGCTTGTATTGCTTCTAATTTGTTGAAATGGCTTATGCTTAGTTTACACAAATAGTTGTGAATATCCCATGCCGTCATGTTTTTCATACATATTCCACCCTCATATCATGTGTTTGCCTTACATCAAGGCAGTGATTGTCAGTATCATGCATGAATGAGTTCTTAAGAGTGAATTTTATTGTTTCTTCTTGTCGGTTTTACTTGACAAAATGCAAAATCAATATAACAGAAGGAAATTAGCAAGGCAGTGGATAAAGGTGCTCTTTCCTACCAACTGAAATGGAGGGCCTCTACAAATTCTACTCCGCCATTGCCCCAACAAGATTTGGAAGACAACACATGCGTAGACACTCAACATAGTTGTGTTGACGATGAGCATGTCTCTCCTAGTCCACCATCATAGGTCTCCTCTAACATGGCACTTTTATATGTGGTTGCATGTTATGTATGACGTCTAGCTTGTATTGCTTCTAGTTTTGTTGAACCACCTGCTTACTTTACACATCATACTTGTGAATAAGACATGTGTTCCTATTTCTAGAACATACAATATTTGTCTATCACATAATGTTCTTACATCAAAGAACTACTATTGTCTAACCTGCAATAATCACTTATCATAAGACACGTTTAACTTGGGAGTCTGATATGGGTTACATCTCACATTATTTTATAGCTTGCACTACTAATTTGTTGAAATGGCACTATTAACGAGATAGTTTTAACTTGGTAGAGTGATATTCGTTGCATCTTACATATGGTGTCTAGATTTCATTTCTTCTAATTTGTTGAATTGCCTTCTCCTTAGTTTACACATCATAGCTATGAATATACAATGGCACTAATGATGAGAGACCTTTCACTTGGTAGTGTGATGTTGTTTGCATCTTGCCTATGATTTATTTCTTGTACTGCTTCACATTTGTTTAAATGCCAGTTATGGCGAGACACTGTTAACTTGGCAAAGCGATATTTGTAGCATATTTCATATGGTGTCTACCTTGCATTGCATTAATTCTAAATTATTGAAATTACTTCTACTTAGTTTACACAGCATAGTTCTGATTATCTCATGCCATCATGTTCTTCATACATACCACATCCTCCTATCATGCGGTTGTCTAACATCAAAGTTCAGTTCATCTGTATCACGCATCAATTTGTTTTGAAGAACTAATTTTTTATTCCCTTTTCTTGTCGGCTTGACTTTACATGGCAATGAGTAAGAGGAAGGAACACAGAATGGTAGAGGTTAGTACTCAGGATACACAGATAAGGAAGTGGAAGAATTATGAAGATTCTACGGGTACTGATAGTGCTATCGAAGGTCCAAGTCCACCGGATAATTGTACAAACATGGTATCCCATGCTAGACCAGCTGCAAAACAATCCAAACACAAACGAAAAGCTGGCACCAAACAAGCAACGACAGCCCTAGTTGTTGCACCACCTTCTTCCATAGTTCGAACATATGCATGAGTTACTTGTTTGTCAACTTAGCTAGCGGTAAGTTCCCAAGCTCCCTTGCCACCTGACACTACTACCGAAGCACTCTTGCCACAAGAGGAGTTGGCAAGATCAGATGAACCTTGTGAGATTCAACAACAAGAAGGTAGTTGCTCGAGTCAAGTTACAGTTGCATGGTTTTTTATATGTAGTCTCACAGTTTGATGTACACTAACACTTCCTATGTTCATTGTTGGACTAGCACCCAGGCACAAGAGGAAACAAACATCAGGGATAATGCCAACAGGTTAACTAAATCTAGGAGAGGAAGAATGCAGATCTGTTTTGAGGCAGGTTTAAAAAGGCCACGTGATGCTACATAGTCAGCCAAGTTAGTATCGGAGGTATCCGTTGCCGTTAGGTGTCATGCATGTATCCTCCCAACATGGATTCAGTACAGGAATGACAAATACAAAACCCAGTTTAACACCTTCCTCAACCATTTATCTGTAAGTATGGTTATGTATGGAAATTATTAATATCGTCTTGCTCTGTCCCATACTTTCTAGGTTGCTAGTAATGAGACTCCCATAATTTTCGATAGATGAGGTTCAAGTTGTATAGCCAAGATGATGCAACCAGACAGGCATTGTTTTCAAGTCTTCTATGTGACAGTATCGGTATAACTTGAGGAAAACTCACTTTGAAGGCAAGGCTAATAGTGAACTTGCCCAAACACTCTAGTGGAAAATATATGAGATGAAGACTAGAGAGGCCTTATTAAACACTGGTCTGATCCAAAGTATCAAATACGTTATATATATGTGATCAGTTCACATGTTGAACTCCTATTTACGCATGTGCCTCACAAATCTATCTTCTTGTAGGTGAACTGTTCAAAGAACAAGGCCAATCATACGAAAGTGAAATTCCAAAAAATAGCGGGATCTCGTAGCTATATTGCACACTGCGAGGCTCTTGTCATTAGCTGCTATTTCACTCTTTTCGTTGTGCCATATTATTAAATCTATATTGACTTGTTCCAAATGCAGTCGAAATCCTGCAAGGACGAAAAAGTACCTGAACCAAATGCTGTGGAAATCTTCAAGGACTGCCACACCAGCAAGATGAAGGGCATGACTACACCAGTCAAAGCCGATGTTGGAAGTCCTTAATCCTCATGCCTTTTAACTACTACTTACTCTGACTTGTGCATTGAACTGCACGGTTTGCAGCTAATGTCTATTATTCTTTTCAATTTTATACACAATTTTCTTCGCGTATCATTGCACCTTACAAGGTTTAAAAGAGAGGAATGATGCTCCTTTGACCTTGATCTGTAATCTAGTTGCATGCTCGACTTGCCCACACAACACTACAATTGTCTGTTTGTCTGTTCTCAGTTGTTTTGTGATATGAATGATGTCATACTATGCTTACCATATTATAAACTTTGTCTCTTTGTCCTTAGCTGACAATACAATGTGAAGAAATAGACAATACATTAGCCATGGTACATGGTCATAAGTTTGGAACCTGGTTTTATTATGTACTTTGTAGTAAAATACATGGGTTCGCCAAAATAAGTTCTGTATATAGACCAAAATGTCACGGGAAACCACGGACATCTATGGGACCAGGAGTCCCTTGCTGGTTCGGTGGGGGGATGGAACGTTGCGCAAAGAGCGGAGAAGCGTGGAACAACAAGGAAGAGATCACGCGGGCAGTTTTACCTAGGTTTGGGCCGCCGTGAGGCGTAAAACCCTACTACTACTTTGGTGGATTGATGGTGGAAAAATGGTGGTGAGCACTGCATGCTTGCCCGACAGGGTTTGCCTCGGCCGAGCACTACCAAAAAAAGACTCATCCATGACATTTTGGGCCGAACGAATTTTTTTCTGTCATGCTTATGACACTTCTATGATGATAATTGTGACAAAACCCCGTATCATCATAGATGTGGCGGGCTCCTACTTCTATGATAGAAAGTCATGACTGAAAATGGGCTTTTCATCCTGGCAGGCCGGAGACGCGCCTGCATGACATTCTTTGGGCTGTCCATGACAGAAAAAACCATGGTAGAAGCGAGGGCAAGGAAAATATCAGGGAGTTCCCGGTTATGTTGGGTGGTCGGGGCCGAGGGATGCATGGAGGGATTGCACGTTTCTCTTGTACACCTACGTGCATGGTTGTGAGGTGTTGGGCTCTAATTGAACCCGAGCAAGGAGTTCGCCTACTGAACCCGAGCGAGGAGTTCGCCTACTGAACCCGAGCGATTGCACTACAGGCTACGCATTACTAAACCCGAGCGATCGATCGATCTCGCTGTTAACTGAACCTGATCGAGCGATTCCTTCGCTACTGCTGCTAACTGAAGCTGATCGAACCTGCTGCATCTTAATGAACAGTGAGCATTGTTGGGGGTTGGATGAGCAGTTCCCGATGGGGGTTGGATGAGAAGTTCCCGGTGGGGGTTGGATGAACAAGACCCCGTGGTAGTAGAGGTTGTTGCCGGTGGATGAACAGGACCCCGATCGAGCCAATTGGGGTGGATGAACAGGACACCGTGGAGGGATGGTTGAACAGTAGCCGGTGGAGGGCTGGATGAATATTATCCCATGGAGGGGTGGTTAAACAGTAGCCGGTGGAGGAGCGGTGGAGGCTGGATGAACAGGAGCCCGTGGATGAACAGTAGCTGGTGGAGACAAGAGGGAGATGTCGTGGATGAACAGTCGCAGGTGGAGGCTGGAGGAGGTCGATGGTGGATGAACAGTACCATGTGGATGCTGGAGCGAGGCAGTAGACGGTGGATGAACAGTAGCCCGTGGAGTCCTGTTTTGCGGTATGCCACACCCCTCCCGATGAACTGGACCCCTATTTCGACCGTAGGAGGTCAAAGAGACGTCCTTTTCCTCCGTTTTGCGGTACGCCACGCCCCTCCCAATCAACAGGACCCCGTTTCGACCATAGGAGATCGAAGAGAAGTCTGTTTCTGTTTTGTGGTACGCTAGACCCCTCCCGGTGAACAGGATCTAGTTTTGACCGTAGGAGCTCAAACAGAAGTCCGTTTCCACCGTTTTGATGTACGCCAGGCCTTGTTTCGGCTGTTCCGTCCAAGCCGGTTGGCTCCCGATGAACAAGACGCATTTCGTTGCCTCCAAATGAACATAACAACGCAGTTTCTCCATTCCGACCCAGACGGTTGGCCGCTGATGAATAGGACGTCGTCGTTGTTCTCCAGTGCCTCTCCATGTACACGAGCCATGGTCGTACGTATGCGCGAGTAGGCGTTCGAGACCCCGCCCTTATGTAAGTATGTGACCGATACGACTCTACGCTTAACGTTTCCTTTATCAAAAACAAGTATGGAACTATTTTGCAAAATAAAACTACGAATAAATTGCAAGGTAATAAAAGTGGATAGCTTTTGTCAACAAGAAAGTCATTTGTCCCTAGGCAATCGATAATAAGTACCGGTAATCATTCTTGTAATTCTATATAAGGGAGAGGCATGGGCTAACATACTTTCTCTACTTGGATCATATGCACTTATGATTGGACCCCTAGCAAGCATCTACAACTACTAAAGATCATTAAGGTCGTGAAACCCAACCATAGCATTAAGTATCAAGTCCTCTTTATCCCATACGCAACAACCCACCTACTCAGGTTTAAGCTTCTATCACTCTCGCAACCCACCATAAGCGAATCATGAACATATTGCAACACCCTACAATGAGGACCGCTCACTTTTGCACGAGACGGAGGGCACCGTAGGATAGCACCATGAAAAGGATCGAGAAGAGGTGTCTAGAGGGGGTGAATAGACTCTAAGTAAGAAAAGTTGCAGTTTTTAACTTCCTTAAGTTGAAGTTGAGTTTTGGCACAAATTTAAACATTCACAATACATATCAAGCAAGCATGACAAGAGTATATGATAAGCGGAAAGTAAAGCATGCAAGTTGCAAGAATGTAAGGGGATCGGATTGGAGTGCGCAAACGCAATTGGAGACACGAAGATTTTTGGCGTGGTTCCGATAGGTGTTGCTATCGTACATCCACATTGATGGAGACTTCAACCCACGAAGGGTAACGGTTGTGCGAGTCCACGGAGGGCTCCACCCATGAAGGGTCCACGAAGAAGCAACCTTGTCTATCCCACCATGGCCGTCGCCCACGAAGGACTTGCCTCACTCGGGTAGATCTTCACGAAGTAGGCGATCTCCTTGCCCTTACAAACTCCTTGGTTCAACTCCACAATCTTGACGGAGGCTCCCAAGTGACACCTAGCCAGTCTAGGAGACACCACTCTCCAAGAGGAAACAGATGGTGTGTTGATGATGAACTCCTTGCTCTGCTTCAAATGATAGTCCCCCCAACACTCAACTCTCTTTCACGGGATTTGTTTTTGGTGGAAAGATGATTTGAGTGGAAAGCAACTTGGGAAAGGCTAGAGATCAAGATCTATGCAGTTGGAGTGGAATATCTTGACCTCAACACAAGTGTAGGTGGTTCTCTCTCAGAAAATGTATGTTGGAAGTGTAGGCATGTTCTGATGGCTCTCTCCATGATGAAGAGTGGGTGGAGGGGTATAAATAGCCTCCACAGAAAATCTAACCGTTACACACAAATCACCAAAGTCGGTCGGACCGAATCATGAAACTGGGTCAGACCGATTTAGTTCAAAATGTGAATGTTAGGATTTTCGGTGGGACCGACATGATCAACTCGGTGGGACCGATGTGCTAGGGTTAGGGTAAAGCCTTAACTCGGTTTTTACCGATTACACAAACTCGGTGGGACCGATTTGGGTAATAAGCAAAACAGAGAGTTGGCCAAGCAAACTCAGTGGGACCGATTACATACCTCGGTGGGACCGAAATTATTGCAATAGGCAACAGAGAGTTTGCAAGCCCATCTCGGTGAGACCGAGATCCCATTGGTGAGACCGAATTGATTACGGTTTCTGGCAGTGGCTATGTCAAGAGAACTTGGTGGCGCCGGATAGAAAGTTCCGGTGGGCCAAAGTTTGACTTTTGGTTTGGGGGATATGTGGAAATGAGAAAGTGGTTGAGGGCTTTGGAGCATATCACTAAGCACTTTGAGCAAGCAAGCCATTGAGCAAATCCTCATCCCCTCTTAATAGTATTGGCTTTCCTATGGACTCAATGTGATCTTGGATCTCTAAAATAAAATGTAGAATCCTGAGCTTTGAGCTTGAGCCAATCCTTTGTCCTCAGCATCTTGAAGGGGTTCCACATCCTCTAGTCCATGCCACTCCATTGTTGAACTTATCTGAAACATACTAGGTAGAAGCATTAGTCCAACAAGAGATATGTTGACATTAATTACCAAAATCACCCAGGGAGCACTTGTGCTTTCAATCTCCCCCTTTTTGGTAATTGATGACAACATACATCAAAGCTTTAGATAAATATACAGAGCTTTGGAAAGACATGTAACATGCATAGGCTCCCCCTACATGTATGCAATCATGTAAATATGGAATATAGGAGCATGTGAATGCATAAGCATGACAAAGTAAGCAATGTGCTACATGTATCTTGGCTATATGCATCAGAGAAAATGATGTGAATATAGGAGATGTACCATCATGCTCATGAGCTCTTCTTGCAAACAATATGTACATTAGCAAGAAATCCTCATACAGATGACTATGATGCATATACTTACCTTGTGGTCTTGAGTTGGCTTAGGAAGGAATGAACTTGAGTAAACAAGGTTAGATAACATAGATACACCTACTAGCCAGAGCGAACAAAAGAAACCACAAGAGTACCAAGACTGGGATGACATGTAGAGAGTGAGTACTGAGTACCCTGTTGGATATAGACATGTCCCCAAAGGTAAAGATGTGCAATGAATTCAAGGATTTGCTTCCCTTAGATGTCTTGCTCCTCCTGAATCTAGCATGGGATACTAGGAGAATATAGGGAACAGAAAATCAGAGCAAAGAAAAGAAACACAGCTAAAACAAACAATCAACTATGAATGTGTCTTTCCCCTCTTAAAGACATGTGACTTCTCTCCTCTTGAACACCAAGCATCTGGGGTTTCTTACACTCTCCCCTGAGTATTCTCTCCCCCTATAGAAATGATTAAGCTTTGATATGATCTCTCTCTCCCCCCCTTTGACAGCAATTTCCAAGAAGGGTTCTTCTGGATTTTTGTTACAAATGGGTTGGTCCTTGAGTGACAAAGCAAAGCAGCAAGTCAAATGTGATGCTGGTAGAGGACAAGAATCATTGAGTGGAGCTGGAGCAAAAACAATGCAGCAAAGCAGCAATGTCACTATCTTTCCTGCAGTGAAATCGGTAGCACCGAGTTGTGCGCTTTGGTGGCGCCGAAAGGATTCGGTTGGACCGACGGAAACAAACTGGTGTGACCGAGTTCATCATAGTGAAAACACTTGTCACCTCAGCTCACTAGGCAGGTAAAATCTCACAAGGATTTGCAAGGAATTTGCTGAAAGATTTGCAATGAATTGGATGCAGGGAATGCAGAACACAAATAATCAGAAAGGAAATCTAGGTGAAGTTTTTTTTTGAAAGGGGAAATAAATATGCATGAGACAAATGCAAGAGCACAGAGAAACACAAGAGAACTTCATCTAGAATTGGTCGGCGACAAAGTCACCTATGTTAGAGTATACTGACTTAGGAGTCAAGCGAGGACACTTGATCATAGGTCATAGTCATTGTTTAAGCTCAAAATGGGGTTACCATTTTTCGTTTAAGCATCTTGATGTATTCACATCTTGTTGAGTTGCTTTGATCCATGTCTTGGAGTAAAGCTTCTCTAAGATGGAATAACATACCTTGGGTGGTGGTGTTGATCTTGATCATGTAGTTGAACTTGTGTGGGTTGCTCAAGGTTGATGTAGCTCATCAAGAGTTGGGAGCACCACTTGTAATTTGATTTCATCTTCCTACATGGGTTAGCTTTCCAAGGAAGAGAACTTGTATATCCAAGATGACAATCATAAAGCTTAATGTAGAATTTGTCAAAGGATATCTTTGAAGGGTTTCGTGCTTCCTTGACTTCAACCACCGTTGTGTAGATACTTGGTGATGTATAAATTGCTCAAGATATGAGTGAGTTGCAATCTCATGGATTTAGATTCATCCAAGTACCTACAAGGGTTAGATAGCATGCAAGGGTGCAAATATATCCAAGACATGTAAATAGCAGCATGAAAGAAATATGAAGGATTAGTCAAGGGCTCATGCCTTTGCATGTATCCAAATGGAGTTTCTACTCCAAGTTTGAAGCATCAATGATGTTCAATCCACCTCTCAAATGGCCAAAGACTTTCTCATCAAGCGGTTTGGTGAATATATCCGCCAATTGCTTATCGGTGCGAACATGCTTAAGATCAATGTCCCCTTTGGCAACGTGATCTCGAATGAAATGATGACAAACTTCAATATGCTTAGTTCGAGAATGTTGCACGAGATTGTGAGCAATCTTGATAACACTTTCATTGTCACAAAGCAATGGAACATGTTTCACATATATCCCATAGTCCTTGAGAGTTTGGGGCATCCAAAGTAATTGAGCATGTCATGAACCAGCGGCAATGTATTCCGCTTCGGCGGTGGATAAGGATACTGAGTTTTGTTTGTTGGAAGACCAAGACACAAGAGATCTACCAATAAATTGACAAGTACCTAAAGTGGACATTCTATCAAGCTTGTCTCCGGCATAGTCCGAATCGGAGTAACCAACAAGATCGAAAGAAGACCTCTTAGGATACCAAATGCCAAAATTTGGTGTGTGTATTAAGTATCTCACTATCCTTTTCACAGCCTTAAGATGACATTCTTTAGGAGCCGCTTGATATTGTGCACATATGCACACACTTAGCATAATATCGGGACGAGAGGCACATAGATATAACAATGAGCCAATAATGGAGCGGTAAACCTTTTGATCAACCGCTTCACCATCTTTGGTTAAATCAAGATGTCCACTAGTAGGCATAGGTGTAGTCATACCTTTGCATTCTTGCATGTTGAACTTCTTGAATAAGTCCTTGGTGTACTTTATTTGAGAAACAAAGGTACCTTCCTTAGTTTGCTTGATTTGCAAACCAAGAAAGAATTTGAGCTCACTCATCATAGACATCTCAAACTTCTCCGACATTAGCTTTCCAAACTTCTCACTAAAATGAGGGTTAGTTGAACCAAATATTATATCATCAACATAAATTTGGCACACAAATAGTTCTCCATTAACCCTTTTAGTAAAAAGAGTAGAATATAATATTCCAATTTCAAATCCTTTTTCAATAAGGAACTTGGTCAAGCATTTATACCATTCTCTAGGAGCTTGTTTAAGACCATAAAGAGCTTTGTGAAGTTTGTAAACATGATTAGGTTTCTTAGGATTGACAAAGCCGGGAGGTTGCTTAACATAAACTTCCTCCACAATTTCACCATTTAGAAAAGCACTTTTTGATGTCCATTTGGTACAAGGTGATATCATGATGATTAGCATAAGCAAGTAAGATGCGAATGGACTCAAGTCTAGCAACGGGGGCATATGTCTCACCATAGTCCATACCTTCGACTTGAGTGTAGCCTTGGGTGACTTGACGTGATTTGTTGCGAACAACTTGTCCATCTTCATATTGCTTGTTGCGAAACACCCATTTGGTACCGATGATGTTGTGGTTGTTGTCGGGCTTCTCAACCAATGTCCACACTTGATTTATCTCAAAGTTGTGTAGCTCTTCATGCATGGCATTTATCCAATCTGGATCTTCTAATGCTTCTTCAACCATCATAGGTTCAATGCTAGAGATGAATGAATAATGTTCACAAAAGTTAGCCAAACGAGTTTTAGAGCGAGTGATTCTCCCGGTTTGGATATCGTTGTAGATTTGCTCGACGGGATGGTCTTTGGCAACTCTTGCTCGAACTCGTGGGAGCTTTTGCTTGGCTCGGGGTGGAACATCCTCTTCATCTTGGCCTTCTTCATTGTGGACGTTGTCGTTCTCTTGTCGTGGTGGAGAAGGAGGTTGTTGACGTTCATCTTGGTGTACTTCCTCGTTTTCTTTGTCTTGGTGTGTCCCACTTGTGGATGCTTCCGTATCAACTCTTGGTTCACCTTGTCGTGAGGTGGAAGCTTCCACTTGGACGGATGAGGTACTCTCCTTCACCTCCGTTGGATGAATTTTGCCAATAGACAAGTCTTGGATTGCTTCTGAAGGGTCTTTGTCTCCTACATCAATTGGCAATTGCTCTACTTGCGAGCCGTTAGATTCATCAAACTTCACATCTACCGTCTCTTCAACCTTTCGGGTGAAATTGTTGTAGACACGGTAAGTGTGAGAGTTTGAGCCCCCTCCTCCTCCTTCTTCTTCTTCTTATTCCTTGGCCTCCCACGTAGATGGGAGGAGAGTTCCCCTTCTGGTCCATGGCCTCCATGGCGGTGGAGGGGCGGGAGCCCCTCCGAGATTGGATCTCCCACTCTGTTCTCTCCTGTTTCATGTTCCCCAGATCTGGCCGAAAACTGTTTCTTGTATTGTAGTAGATCGGTAACTCCGATTGCGTTGGGATTTTAAAACCATTTTTTTCCGGATATAAGCTTCCTTGGGCCCGAAGTAGAGCTCCAACCAACGTATGAGGTGAGCACAACCCACCACCACGTGCCTAGGCCCTAGGGTGCGCACATGTGTGTTGTGGTGGGTGTGGGCCTCCGTTTGCGGTGATTCCAACTCCCAAAAATCACATATATTCCAAAATAATTCTCCGTAAATTTTTATCACGTTTGGACTTCGTTGGGTATGGATTTTCTGCGAAACAAATAAGATGCAACAAACATGAACTGCCACTGGGCACTGCATCAATAAGTTAGTCCAATAAATCATATCAAAAGTTGCCAAAAATATGTGAAAGTTGTATAGTGTTTCCATGGAACAATAAAAAATTATAGATACGACGAAGACGTATCAACATCCCAAGCTTAATTCTTGCTCGTCCTTGAGTAGGTAAATGATAGAAAAATAATTTTTAATGTGGAATACTACCTAGCATAAACTTTATCATAAATCTAATCATGGCATGAATATTAAGACACAAGTGATAAAAGCAATAGTCTATAATTTGACATGAAGACATCAATACTCAGTCATCCCAACAAACAGTCATGTCTTTTGAAATATCAATGCTAAAGAAAGCTATCCCTACAAAATCATATAATCTTATTATGTTGTGTCTTCTTAACACAAAGTATTTATCATGCACAACCCCGATGACAAGCCGAGCAATTGGTTCATACTTTTTAACGCGCTTCAGCATTTTCAGCCCTCACGAGATACATGAGCGCAAGAAATGGATATAGCACTACGGGTGGAATAGAGTATAATGATAGGGGTAAATATAGAGAAGACAAAAAATTAAGAAAGTCTCACGTCGATGCGGCTAACCAACGGGCTATGGAGATGCCCATCAATTGGTATCAATGCGAGGAGTAGGGATTGCCATGCAACGAATGTACTAAGAGCTATAAGTGTATGAAAGCTCAATATGAAACTAAGTGGGTGTGCATCTAATCCTATAATGAAAAATTCCCACTAGTATATCAAAGTGACAACATAGGAGACTCTCCATATGGAAAACACGGTGCTGCTTTGAAGCACAAGTGTGGAACTACCATGCCCCTTCTCTCTTTATCCCTTTTTTTTCTTTCTTTCCCTTTTTATTTTTCTTTTTCTTTTATTTTCTTTTCTTTCTTTCTTCTTCTTTTTATATACTTTTTCTCTCATTGTCTAGAGTCTCAGCTTGACTTGTGGGGGAATCATAGTCTCCTCCTCCTTTCCTCACTTGGGAAATGCTCTAATAATGAAAATTGATTGAAATCACACTTCTATTTACTTATAAGTCAAAAGAAATAAAAATTACAACTCGATACCTATAACAAAGTATGCCTCTATATGAATGCCTCTTGCAGTGTAACAGGATGTGCAATGATCTAGTATAACAACGGTATTAGAAAAGGACAAGCCATGGAAATATCATGCTAGCTATCTTACGATAATGGAAAGCTATATGACAATGAATGCTCAAATCATCAAAACACAAGCGATGGAAGTTGCATGGCAATTTATCTCGGAATGGCTATGGAAGGGCCATAATAGGTAGGTATGGTGGCTGTTTTGAGGAAGATATAATAAGGCTTATGTGTGATAGAGAGTATCATATCACAGGGTTTCGATGCACTGGCGAAGTTTGCACTGACTCTCGAGGTGAGAAAGGGCAATGTACGGTACGGTAGAGGCTAGAAAATTACAGAAAGGTAAGAGTGTGTATAATCCATGGACTCACATTAGTCCTAAATAACTCATATACTTATTGCAAAAGTTTATTAGCCTTGAAGCAAAGTACTACTACGCATGCCCCTAGGGGGATAGATTGGTAGGAAAAGACCATCGCTCGCCCTCGACCGCCACTCATAAGGAAGACAATCAATAATAAATCATGCTCCAATTTCATAGCATATCGAGAGACTATATGTGCATGCTTCCGGAATCACAAACCTTAACACCCATATTCTTACTAACCACAAATGTTTACTGGTACCTCCCACATATTCCATCTCTATATCGCAAAAGTATTACAAGGAATCAAACATATCATATTCAGTGATCCACAAGTTTTATGTAGGATTTTATGACTAACCATGCAAATGACCAATTCTTGTTGACTCCCAAAATAGATATAATTGAAACATGAGAGTTTAATTCTTTATACGAAAGACCATGCTCTAACAAATATAAGTGAAGCAAAATAGCATTATTCAAATAACGGTTTTCTATGTGAAGAGAAATAGGCAATCCAAACTTCAAATGATATAACTGAAGCACATGAAGCATTCTATAACGCCACACTCAAAACTTATAAGTGAAGTGCAATGAGCATTCTATAAATCAACCATGGACTATCTCATACTATCATGGTGCATAAAGAAAAAAATTAAAACTAAACACAAAGGATGCTCCAAGATTTGCACAAATCACATGAACGAAACAAAGACGACAACATACCGATACTTGTTCAAGAAAGATGGGATGCCTTCTGAGCCATCCCCAAGATTAGACGCTTGAGTCTCCTTGAATATTTACTTGGGGTGCCTTGGGAATCCCCAAGCTTGAGCTCTTGCCTCTCCTCCTTCTCATCATATCGAGACCTCCTTGATCTTTGATCACTTCATCCACACAAAACACAACAGAAAGCTTGGTAAGATCCGTTAGTATAATAAAGCAAATCACTACTCTAAGTATTGTTGCAAACCAATTCATATTCTGCTTTTGCATTGTAGCTACTGTATTATAACTTTTCCATGGCTTATACCACCGACAGAATTGATAGTTCCATAAAAACAAGCAAAACAATGCATCAAAAATAGAATATGTGTTAAACAGGACAGTCTGTAGCAATCTGAAACTCTACCATACTTATGGTACTCCAAAAATTCTGAAAAAGTAGAAAAAAATAAACAATTTCTATATAAATACTTTGCAAAAACTTTCAAAAACTTATGATGTTCCACTAAAAAATGTAAAATCGCGCACTATAGCCAAAGTTTCTGTTTTTGCACCGCACATACCAACAATCAATCTAGTCATCCTAAAGGCAAATTCTACATTGTTTCCATGAGCTTAAACACAAGTGTTCAAGGTCGACCCTCACTTCTCCAATGCATCACCTTTTAATCCCATCTCTTTTTGAAAAAGTCTTTATGTTCCCCTCTATATTTTTATTTTTTTTACTTTATAAAAGCACTCAACATAAATAAACGACTCTCTAAAACTTCCGGCTTGTCTCCCTGGCAGCGCTTACTTTAAAGCCATTAAGCTAGGAATAAAGTGCTCAAGTAATGGATCCACCCGGAACCCAAGGTATATCATAGCCAATTTTAATTAACAATAATTTGGCATTTAGTAGTGAGCACAAAGCAACATATATCATGCAATGATGAAGTCTAACCCTCTTCCTATGCATCGGCATGTCATACAGGAACAATTCATGCACATCAAGTAAAGGCCAATACATACCATAAGCAGTTTCTTCCAATTCTATCGTGTCGTGAACATATAGAGGCGAAGATGTAGTTCCTCTCTCATAATAATTGCAAGTAGGAGCAGCAAGCACATGCATATTATACTAATCAAAATCATCATGTGCAATGGTAAAAGGCAACCCATCAATGTAATCCTTAATAAGTGCCAACTTCTTTGATGTAGTGTAGTTTGGAGAATTCAAAAAGACAATATGACTATCATGTGTGGGTGCAATAGCAACAATTTCATTCTTAACATAAGGAATAATAGCAACTTCATCACCATAAGAATAATTCATATTGGCATCTTGGACATAATCATAGCATCGGTGTACATAAGTAGGGGCCTTTCTGTACCCCTTTACTTGTGCACGGGCAGTCGTAGCCGCACCTGCAGCCATGGTTGTTAGAGCAGAGGAAGCAAAGGTACAAGGCTGCCAAGGCAGCGCTCGAACCAGAAGCATGATGAGCGAAGGGACAAGGTGAGCTTTCCCCAGCAAGACCCTTGCTGGGACGGCCCACATGGCGCCGGCAAGAGCCTTACCAGGGCAGCTTGCCCAACACTAGCAAGACCGCCACCCTTGAGCCTAAGAGTTATGACGCCATTGACAATGTCAAGACCAAGGCTCGGTGGTGCCTTGTGTAGTGGCATGCAGATCTTTGTGAAAACCGAAGGCTCGCAAGCCTAGATGAGAACTAGAAGGCGAAGCCCCCGGCAATATCATTGCCGGGCACAGATGAAGACCCCCGGCAAGACCCTTGCTGGGGATGGCCACGAGACCCCGGCAAGACGCTTGCTGGGGGCTTCTGCGGGGCCGAGGCCAGGACCGCACTTGCCAGAGTTTCGCTGCCCCACGCCTCTTCCGATGTGGCGGCCATCCCGCTGACTAGGCGAGCGCCTGTGTAGTAGCATGCAGCTTCTAGGCCAAACTAGCCAAGTACCTGTGTGGTCGCATGCAGATATTCATGAAGCCATTGTCACCGCACCAGCTCAGCAGACAGCCAGCCAGTGTGGCGCTGCGTGCCTCATCAGCTTGGACGCGCATCAGAGCAAGGCGAGGCAGTGACAGACGTGACGAGTTTCTTTGCCATCCCCGATAAAGCAAGAGGGCATGTCAGCAGCGCATTAAATGCGTTTGTCCTATGGTGCCAGGCGATAGACTTGTACCTGTGTTCCACTGTGGCAACCTGTCGGTGTCAAAACCGGCGGATCTCGGGTAGGGGGTCCCGAACTGTGCGTCTAGGATCGATGGTAACAGGAGGCAGGGGACACGATGTTTACCCAGGTTCGGGCCCTCTTGATGGAGGTAATACCCTACGTCCTGCTTGATTGATATTGATGATATGAGTGTTACAAGAGTTGATCTACCACGAGATCGTAGAGGCTAAAATCCTAGAAGCTAGCCTATGGTATGATTGGTGTATATCTCTATCGACTAGCCTAGCCTCGGTTTATATAATGCACCAGAGGCCTAGGATAACAAGAGTCCTAGCTGAATACGCCGGTGGGGTGGAGTCCTTGTCTTGATCGCCAAGTCTTATGGAATCTTCCTTGTTTGCAGCAGCTGTCCGAACTAGCCCATGAGTATGCGGCCATGGGGTCCTCGGCCCAACCCAACTGATCGGGAGACGATGTGATGAGTACCCCCTAGTCCAGGACACCATCTGTCACACCCTAGCTAGTTCATGCATTAGAGTGTTGCATCATGTTTATTCTTTCAACAAAAACCTGAAATGGGGATGTCAGAACCCCCAGCCCCCTCTGAAACCAACTAGGGTTTACTAAAAACTTTTTCAATGAACCTGAAATGCCCTTCTAAAATGTCCATCATTTTTGTCTTGGTTCAGAACCTCTGCCAAAAGTGATGCGCACTTTTCTAGGTCATCCTAAGGTCTTTGAGTTAATTCATAATTATTTGAATTTGGGCATTTTAAATTTATAAAATATTTCAAATGCTCAAATATCTCCAAACTAAAATGTTTCATGTTGGAAATAATCCAACTATGGACCAGAAGCAGTTTGGTGATTTTAGGAGTTGCCTAAGTATTTTTAATAATTCAACAAACTTACATAATAAATAAAAAACAGAAGAACAGGGGAAAAACTTACCTGGCGCCTACTAACCGGCCCACCTGCCGGCCCAGCCCAGCTGCCGCGCCAGCGAGCTGCTTGGCTCGGCCAGGCAGGCAGGCAGGTGCTCGACGGCGAGCACCGCATGGGTGCCACGCACCTGCTCGCCGCCTTGCCACTCCACTCACCCAGCTAACGCCGTGGATCGACCCCTCTCTCTCCCCCGAACCCCCCAGACGTCCCCTCTCCTCTCCAGCTCCTCCCCCTCGCGCTCCCCAGCCATGGCCGACGCCACCGCCGCCGTTCCATCGCCGTAGCCGCGCTCCCCGCCGCCCGTGCGTCGTCTCGTCGTGTCCAGGAGCTCCACCGCCGTCCACTTCGTCGAGCTAACCGAGCCCCGCGTGCTCGTGAGGCCCGAGTCCACCGCACCGACCTCGCCCAAGTTCGCCGTCGCCGGAGATCCCTTTCAACGCCGTCGCCGCATCAGCTCGTCCCCGACCACGCCGGTGAACTCTACGGGTGCTCTGTGAGCCTAGCTACCCCTCCTACCCTTCCTCTCTCGCCGCCGAGCCGTGTAGCCACCGCACGAAGATCACCCGCACGCACCGCCACGGATCTCGTCGCCGACGTGCTCCCGGCCATCCTCCGGCCAACTCACGGTGTCCAACGCACTCACCACGTTGCGTTGAGTCCAACCGTGCACTCCCCGCACCTCACCGCACACCCTAGCCCCGAGTTCGCCTTCACCCGAACTCCGGTGACCACCTAGGTCGTCGGCGGCGCCAACTCCGGCCACCCCAACCTCAACTCGCTCCACCAAGAGCTGCGGTTCGTCCCCAGCTCCACGTAGATGCCTTCCACGCCCCATTTGGTGGTCGGAATGACCAAAACCACTTCCGCCGCCGCGTTGGGCTCGCCGGCGGCTAAACGCCGGTGCAGTCGTTTTGACTTTGACCACGGGTGGGCCCTGGTTGACTCTGTTGAGTCAATGACAGGTGGGGCCCCCTTCTGCTAATTATCCAGATTAGTTTAAACTAAATTAAACTAGTTAATTAGCCACTGACACCCTGGACCCACGCGTCAGGTTTGACCTGGACCGGGTCTGTTGACTTGCTGAGGTCAGCATGACCTCATGCTGACGTAGTAAACCTTTTCTGGAATTAAAATAAATCTAAAATGATTTATAAATTCCAGAAAATAACCCAAACTTCAAAAATTCATATAAATTCAACCGTAGCTCCAAATCAAACAAATTATATATGAAAAATGATCAGAAAAATCTAATCTATCCATCTCTACTAGTTTCATGCATGTTTAAACAAAGCTAACTTGAGGTTTAGTGCAGAACAAGATAAAACACTTTAAAGGGCCATTTATGAGTTTGAAATTTGAATCTTTGGTTCAAATTGATTCAAACCCATCTGGTTTTAGTTGCATTAGCCCAACACACTCATATTGCCATGTTTCATGCATGCATCATATTGTCGCACATTGTTTGGTGATAGTTGTGTATCGGTGTTCTTTGCGGCAGGTTCTGCCTCCGAGGAGTACCGTGATTACCCTAGCGAAGAACCGTATCCGTGCATCGATCCATCAGGCAAGCAACCAACCATTTGGATAGCTTAGCCAAGAGTCAAAGCTGGCTTGCTGCAATAACTCCACCACCATTCTTGATAATGTGCATGTATGTAGGATCTGACGTAAGTCTTGCTGGGTACCTTTGTACTCATGTTGCTATAATTTACATTTTACAGAAGACGCTGCAACCCCTTCTGATGGGTTCTTCATAGACATTGACATTGACGAGTAGACTAAGGCCCAGGTGGTAATCCTGAGCTTGTGAAGGTCCACGTAGTATAGCTTGGCTTTCCAAGCCTCTTTTATTTTACTAGTTGTCTGTACTCAGACAAGTTACTTCCGCTGCTGGTTTGTATGACTGTATGACTTGAATGTGGGTCGTGTGACCCGTACTTGTATGTATGTTATGTATGGCTCTCTGAGCCTTTAAATAAAGTACTTGTGTCGTAGAGTCATGTTGTGATGCCTTGTTGTGTTTGCACATAGCGAGCATATTGTGTGTATGATTGAAATGCTTGGTATGTGTGGGATCTGACTATCTAGTTGTTTATCTTTAGTAGCCTCTCTTACCGGGAAATGTCTCCTAGTGTTTCCATAGAGCCATGGTAGCTTGCTACTGCTCCGGAATACTTAGGCTGGCCGGCATGTGTCCTTCTTCGTTCCTGTGTCTGTCCCTTCGGGGAAATGTCACGCATTGAGTACCGGAGCCCTGCTAGCCCAGTGCTACAGCCCGGACTCACTTGCTGATGACCGACACGTTCGATGCTGGGTCATGGATGCCTGTCCCTGTAAGTCTGTGCCACTTTGGGTTTATGACTAGTCATGTCAGCCCGGGCTCCTTATCATATGGATGCTAGCGACATCATCATATACGTGAGCCAAAAGGCGCAAACGGTCCCGGGCAAAGGTAAGGCGACACCCGTGGGAATACCGTGCGTGAGGCCGCAAAGTGATATGAGGTGTTACAGGCTAGATCGATGTGACATTGAGTCGGGGTCCTGACAGCGTTGGTATCAGAGCAGGACTGCTTGTAGGTTCTCCAAGCCAAACTGGTCGATGTTGAGTCTAGAAATGCTTTAATTATATGTAGGGGAATTGATTGTGGGATGGTACATAAGGCTCTTTTTACTTCTTCACCTCATGGCATTCTGATCTGAGTCAGTCCATTCTTCTACCGGGGATTAAGGATTAGGATCTTCTCTCTCTATCAGGTTCACGTGTTACGAATCAGTAGTACCTTATAGGTTTGATGACTACAAGCCTAGTTCAGTTCTACTACCTTGTTATGCTGATAAGTTGAACCCAGAACCATGATATGATATTGTTGAGTGTCTATGCAATTTTTTTGATAAATGTCTCAAACCTTTCTTGAGCATTTACAGCCGTTATGCTGTCGAAATTTTGCTAGAAATTATAATGCCTTTGCATTATGGTTGTGCTTTCAGATGGCCACTCGCGACCAAAATCAAGTGGTTTGCCTGACCCGATGCATTGGTGTGACCGGTCATACGGCCATGTTAGTCCGAGTGATGATCGAGACGGGTTACCGCTGGTATCCCGAATACACGGTCGAAGAGCAGTTTCGAGATTTTAACCAAAGCCAGTATCTTTGCACCGTCCGGATATTTCCCTCTTATCCTGGTTCTATCGACGCTCTTCACTGTTCCTATGGGCTTGGTGTTACTATTGAGATGGCTGTGCAAGATACGGCTTATTCTATGATGACCATCATGCGAGTCAGGATTGGCCTGCTTCGCAACACCGACTTTCGGTATATGCCAGCTTCACTTCCTGGAGCGCACGGTTATCTCCGGGCTATCTATGCTGACCCCAGTAAGGAGGACTCACTAACTCGCACCACTGCTGAGTTGCTCGAGGATAAGGACCAAGAGAATCGGGCCTTGAGAATGGAGCTTTTGAACACCCACGCCGATCATTGGGCCACCTTGACTCGGTTTGCACCGGCTGTGCAAGCTGGATGCATGGATATGAGAGATCTGTATCCTGTTAGGTCTGCTCTGCTTGGCATGATGGATTGGCGTGATGTGGGAGGCATCACCCCACCTCGTGGTCCTCGCAGGCCACTGTTTGTTGGTCCAAGACCTCACCCTAGCCCTTTTGGTCCACAGGCTCCTCAGGACCGTTTGTTTCCGGATGCTCACGTTGAACTTCCAGGCTATGGAGGAGACTTCTATGAGAACTACTATGGAGATGACTAAGATAGTAGTAGTTCCACTAGGTATTGTAATAGTTGTATTTCCACCATCCTGCGTGACTTGTGGAATATGACTTAGCGTGTAGTAATTCCGGGGGTGTAGGAAAAATAATGTATAGGAGCTTGGGATGCCTCCGATGATATGTAATCCTCCTCTCACCGTAGTAGTACTTGTTGGTCTTGTACTAAACCTCGTATGGTGTGTATGATGATGGAATAAAAGAAGTAGTTTCTGTATCTACCATGTCATACGGATGATCATCTTGCATTCTGAGTTGTCCATTACATTCTACATTCTATGTCGGAATCTTTTCATGTTGGACTAAACCATTGTCTTGTTTTTCCTAGGATGGTCAACACCCGCAACAACCCTACTCCCCCAGAGCAGGCCGAAGGCAGCAGAGTTGGGGATACAAATCTGCCTCACCCTCCCTCTTTGGCAGAAGTTATGCTAGAGGCTGAGAGAAACAAGCGGGAGACCAACCGTTTGTTGGAGCGTATTGAACAGAACACATCACACCATCAGAGGACTAACTTGGTGTCCCTCAGTGATTTCATCAAGTTACATCCACCCACGTTCCACCACTCTGTCGAGCCTCTCGACGTTGATGACTGGCTTCGCAGTATTTCTCACAAACTGCGATCTGTGCTAGTAGCTGAGGCTGACAAGGTCACCTTTGCTGCATATCATCTTGAAGGCCCCGCCAGTCTCTGGTGGGAGAATTTTGAAGCTATGCGCCCAGCGGGCCACGTCACTACTTGGGCTGAATTCAGCGAGGCTTTCCGTGAACATCACATTCCGGAGGGTCTCATGGACCGTAAACGTGAGGAGTTCTGTAGTTTCACTCAAGGTCGACTCTCTGTTGACGCTTACAGCAGGGAGTTTGGTAACCTTTCCCGTTATGCAATGGAGGAAGTTTCTACTGATGCCAAGAAGCAGGCAAGGTTCCGTAAGGGGCTTAGTCCTGAGCTCCGTCGTGACCTCCGTCTGCATGAGTGCACATCTTTTCAGAAGCTTGTTAACAAAGCCATCAGTGCTGAGACTGGTCAGACTGATTATGAAGCAACACGCAAGCATGGCCGTGACGTGGGTTCCTCATCCGGTGCTGGTCCTCAGAAGCGCCGCGTGTGGGTGCCTAACACTGCCCTGCCACCCAGGTTCACACCGAGGCCATCCTTCTAGGCGCCTCGCCCAGCTCAGCCATATGCACCAGCCAAGCCCTATGGTGGTCCAACCAACAATGCTCCTCCATGTACCAGTTCCGTGACTTGTTTCAAGTGTGGGGAATAAGGCCACTATATGCGCGAGTGTCCCCAAACCAACCCCAACCAGACGGCAAAAACTGTTGGCCGCGGCAAGCCGACAGGGAAAGTGTTCCACGCCAAGCCGGCCACCACTGCTCGTGGCCATGTTAATTGTGTTTCTGCGGAAGAGGCTCAAGAAGATCCCAACGTCGTTCTCGGTATGCTCCTTGTTAATTGCCACCCGGCATCTGTTCTTTTCGATACAGGAGCATCTCATTCATTTATATCCGAGAGCTATGCTCGTCTGCATAACACCACATTTTGTGAGATGCCCACCTCCATGGTAATTCAAACTCCGGGATCCAAATGGCAAACTTCTAGAGTAAGCCACGGAAATGAAATTCAAGTCGACAAACTTGTTTTTCTCGCATCTTTGATAGCCCTCAAATCTTCGGATATTAATATCATCTTGGGTATGGACTGGATGTCAGCCCATCATGCCAAAATTGATTGCTTCTCTAGGACTGTTCAACTCACCCATCCTTCGGGGAAGATAGTCAATGTCTTGACCCGAATAGCCAAGCGACAGTTATATTCTCTTAACGCCAGCCCTTTGCCAGACCTTGAGGACGTTCCGGTAGTCCGTGACTTTCCGGATGTCTTTCCAGAGGAATTGCCAGGTGTTCCACCTGACAGAGATGTCGAATTCGTGATAGATCTCATTCCAGGAACTGTCCCGATTTCCAGAAGACCCTACAAGATGGCACCTTTTGAACTAGCCGAGCTTAAGAAACAACTCGATGAGTCCTTGAAAAAGGATTTCATCCGACCTAGTTCATCTCCTTGGGCTTGCCCCGTACTCTTCGTCAAGAAGAAGGATGGTACGGACCGGATGGTTGTAGATTATCGACCTGTCAACTTGGTCACAATTAAGAACAAATATCCGCTCCCCAGGATCAACGACCTGTATGATCAGCTCGCTGGATCCTCAGTCTTCTCTAAAATGGATTTGAGGTTGGGCTACCATCAAATCAAAATCAGGAACGGGGACATTCCGAAAATGGCCTTTGTTACTCGTTATGGCCAATACGAGTACACCATCATGTCCTTCGGTTTAACCAACGCTCCAGCCACCTTCTCTCGGTTGATGAACTCAATCTTCATGGAGTATTTGGATAAATTCATCGTGGTTTACCTCGATGATATACTCATCTACTCCAAGAACGAGGAAGAACATGTCGAACACCTAAGGCTAGTGTTGAAGAAACTTCGAGAGCATCGCCTTTATGCCAAATTTTCTAAATGTGAATTCTGGTTGTCAGAAGTGACCTATCTTGGACATGTAATTTCTGGTAAAGGCATTGTTGTTAACCCTGAGCGAGTTCAAGCCGTTCTTAATTGGACTCCACCTGAATCGGTCAAGCAAGTTCGGAGTTTCCTTGGCCTAGCGAGCTATTGTCGTCGCTTTGTCAAGAATTTCTCCAAAGTTGCCAAACCTCTAACTGAACTCCTCAAGAAAGATAAAAAGTTCGAGTGGACTCCACAATGTGAGCACAGTTTCCAGGAACTGAAAAGACGTTTAACCTCTGCTCCCGTACTGGTACCACCGGATTTTTCCAAGGATTTTGTTATCTACTGCGACGCCTCGCGACAAGGACTAGGTTGTATTCTCATGCAAGATCGACACGTAATTGCTTATGCTTCACGACAATTACACCCACATGAGGAAAACTACCCCACTCATGATCTAGAGCTTGCAGCTGTAGTCCATGCACTCAAAACATGGCGACATTACCTTCTCGGTAATCATTGCGAAATCTACACTGATCACCAAAGTCTGAAGTATATATTCACCCAACCGGATTTAAATCTCAGGCGAAGACGTTGGGTCGAGTTGATCACAGATTTCGACTTAGGAATAACTTACACCCCAGGGAAAGCCAACGTCATGGCTGATGCGCTAAGTCGTAAATCTTATTGTAACAACCTGATGTTACAACAAAGTCAACCGCTTCTCCATGAGGAATTTCGGAACCTTAACCTTCACATTGTTCCTCAAGGATTTCTTTCCACCTTGGTGGTGAAACCTACTCTTACGGATCAAATCATCGCTGCCCAAAAGCGAGATAAGGGAATATCTAAGATCAAGGAGAACATTGCTAGCGGAGGTGCTAGATGTTTCTCCACAAATGATCATGGTGTTGTGTACTTTGAGAACCGTTTAGTGGTTCCCAAGAACCAGCATCTACGGCAGTTGATCCTTAAGGAGGCTCATGAATCTCCTCTCACCATTCATCCCGGTAGTACCAAGATGTATCAGGACCTACGCCAGAGGTTCTGGTGGACTAGGATGAAGAGAGAAATTGCTCAGTATATTGCTAATTGCGACGTCTGCCGTCGTGTAAAAGCAGAGCATCAACGGCCTGCTGGCACCCTTCAACCCCTAGCTATTCCTGAATGGAAATGGGATAAAATTGGTATGGACTTCATTACCGGTTTTCCCAGGACCAAGAGAGGGAATAACGCTATCTTCGTCGTTATCGACCGTCTTTCCAAAGTGGCCCATTTCTTACCTGTTCGTGAGAGTATAACTGCTAGTCAGTTAGCAGACTTGTACATCTCTCGAATAGTGTCTCTCCATGGTGTTCCTTTGGAAATTAACTCGGATCGAGGAAGTCTTTTCACCTCTCGATTTTGGGAAAGTTTCCAAAATGCTATGGGAACCCGCCTTTCTTTTAGTACCGCTTTCCACCCTCAATCAAGTGGTCAAGTGGAACGCGTCAACCAGATTCTAGAAGACATGCTTCGAGCTTCTGTTATCTCATTCGGAATGGAGTGGGAGAAATGCCTTCCATTTGCCGAATTTGCTTATAACAACAGCTATCAATCCAGCTTGGGCAAAGCCCCTTTTGAAGTTCTCTATGGACGAAGGTGTCGGACGCCTCTTAACTGGTCAGAAACCGGGGAAAGACAATTCTTTGGCCCGGATATGATTCAGGAAGCAGAAGAGCAAGTTCGCATCGTTCGTGAAAAGTTGAAAACAGCCCAATCTCGTCAAAAGAGTCAATATGACCGAAAACATAAGGCTATGACTTTTGAGGTTGACGAGAAGGCTTACCTTCGGGTTACTCCTCTGAAGGGAACCCATCGCTTCGGTATCAAGGGCAAATTGGCTCCTCGTTACATTGGACCCTTTCGCATTCTCGCAAAACGAGGAGAAGTTGCCTACCAATTGGAACTACCTCCGCATCTCTCCAGAGTCCACGACGTCTTCCACGTTTCTCAACTCAGGCGTTGCTTCTCGAATCCTATCCATGGAGTAGACCACGAAACGCTTGATCTCCAAGATAATCTCACGTATCGAGAGTACCCCGTTCGTATCCTCGATCAAGATGAGCGTACCACTCGACGTCATAATATCAAGTTTCTCAAGGTTCAATGGTCGCACCATTCTGAGAATGAAGCAACTTGGGAAAGGGAGGATCGTCTTCGACTCGAGTATCCCGCCTTCTTCCCGGAGGAACCCAAATCTCGGGACGAGATTCTTTTGAGTGGGGGTGAGTTGTCGCACCCTAGCTAGTTCATGCATTAGAGTGTTGCATCATGTTTATTCTTTCAACAGAAACCTGAAATGGGGATGTCAGAACCCCCAGCCCCCTCTGAAACCAACTAGGGTTTACTAAAAACTTTTTCAATGAACCTGAAATGCCCTTCTAAAATGTCCATCATTTTTGTCTTGGTTCAGAACCTCTACCAAAAGTGATGCACAGTTTTCTAGGTCATCCTAAGGTCTTTGAGTTAATTCATAATTATTTGAATTTGGGCATTTTAAATTTATAAAATATTTCAAATGCTCAAATATCTCCAAACTAAAATGTTTCATGTTGGAAATAATCCAACTATGGACCAGAAGCAGTTTGGTGATTTTAGGAGTTGCCTAAGTATTTTTAATAATTCAACAAACTTACAGAATAAATAAAAAACAGAAGAACAGGGGAAAAACTTACCTGGCGTCTACTAAAAGGCCCACCTGCCAGCCCAACCCAGCTGCCGTGCCAGCAAGCTGCTTGGCTCGGCCAGGCAGGCAGGCAGGTGCTCGACGGCGAGCACCGCATGGGTGCCACGCACCTGCTCGCCGCCTCGCCGCTCCACTCACCCGGCTAACGTCGTGGAACGACCCCTCTCTCTCCCCCGAACCCCCCAGACGTCCCCTCTCCTCTCCAGCTCCTCCCCCTCGCGCTCCCCAGCCATGGCCGACGCCACCACCGCCGCTCCATCGCCGTAGCCGCGCTCCCCGCCGCCCGTGCGTCGTCTCGTCGTGTCCAGGAGCTCCGCCGCCGTCCACTTCATCGAGCTAACCGAGCCCCGCGTGCTCGTGAGGCCCGAGTCCACCGCACTGACCTCGCCCAAGTTCGCCGTCGCCGGAGATCCCTTTCAACGCCGTCACCGCATCAGCTCGTCCCCGACCCCGCTGGTGGCCTCTACGGGTGCTCTATGAGCCTAGCTACCCCTCCTACCCTTCCTCTCTCGCCCCCGAGCCGTGTAGCCACCGCACGAAGATCACCCGCACGCACCGCCGCGAATCTCGTCGCCGACGTGCTCCCGGCCATCCTCCGGCCAACTCACGGTGTCCAACGCACTCACCACGTTGCGTTGAGTCCAACCGTGCACTCCCAGCACCTCACCGCACACCCTAGCCCCGAGTTCGCCTTCACCCGAACTCCGGTGACCGCCTAGGTCGTCGCCGGCGCCAACTCCGGCCACCCCGACCTCAACTCGCTCCACCAAGAGCTGCGGTTCGTCCCCAGCTCCACGTAGATGCCCTCCGCGCCCCATTTGGTGCCCGGAACAGCCAAAACCACTTCCGCCGCCGCGTCGGGCTCACCGGCGGCTAAACGCCGGTGCAGTCGTTTTGACTTTGACCACGGGTGGGCCCTGGTGGACTCTGTTGAGTCAATGACAGGTGGGGCCCCCTTCTGCTAATTATCCAGATTAGTTAAACTAAATTAAACTAGTTAATTAGCCACTGACACCCTGGACCCACGCGTCAGGTTTGACCTGGACCGGGTCTGTTGACTTGCTGAGGTCAGCATGACCTCATGCTGACGCAGTAAACCTTTTCTGGAATTAAAATAAATCTAAAATGATTTATAAATTCCAGAAAATAACCCAAACTTCAAAAATTCATATAAATTCAACCGTAGCTCCAAATCAAACAAATTATATATGAAAAATGATCAGAAAAATCCAATCTATCCATCTGTACTAGTTTCATGCATGTTTAGACAAGCTAACTTGAGGTTTAGTGCAGAACAAGATAAAACACTTTAAAGGGCCATTTATGAGTTTGAAATTTGAATCTTTGGTTCAAATTGATTCAAACCCATCTGGTTTTAGTTGCATTAGCCCAACACACTCATATTGCCATGTTTCATGCATGCATCATATTGTCGCACATTGTTTGGTGATAGTTGTGTATCGGTGTTCTTTGCGGCAGGTTCTGCCTCCGAGGAGTACCGTGATTACCCTAGCGAAGAACCGTATCCGTGCATCGATCCATCAGGCAAGCAACCAACCATTTGATCATATCGATACAATCGCATGTTCTCGCTCTTGCTCTCTTTTACTGCATTAAGACAACGCGTTTCAAACTGCTGTGTGCTACGGTAGTTGAACCCATTTCCTCTGCATGACCTGTCATTGCCACAGTAATTAGATGAAACCCACTAGCATGTGTAGGAATTGATTGAGCCATATGTATGTGTTGTTCCTACCTTGCTATGCCTGCTATGCTTAGAGTCGTGTTAGGTCTGGTTCATCTGGGTGATGGGCTAGAGTGAAATGATCATGTCGGTAATGAGAGTGATGTGGTGAACACGATTTGGTAAAGGTATCGATGAGAGGCCATGTAGGAGTACATGGTGGGTTGTTTCATTGAAGCCGACCTTAAGAACTGAGATCTGTATGCGTGATTTAAGATTCAGCTACTACCATGCATTGGGCCCTGAAATATGGCCCCGCTCGACTTCTTATTCACCCTAGTCCTCTGTACAGGAGTTGCAAGTAGTTTCTGGTGTTTGTAGCTTACTGGAGGCCATGGACAGCGCTGACCCGCGGGGTGGGCTGTGATGCGGTAGGTACGTGGCACGGTGTACCGAATACCCGTTAGGTATCTCGAGAACCCTGTACACATCGTTCGGGGCCGTATGGGAAACCTCGGCCGGACTCCCTGCGGATGGAACCTGGATAGGCGATAAACCTGGACTAGAGACTTAGGTGTTTAGGTAGGTCGTGGTCTACACCCACGTCGGCTTTCGCTGGAAGTCTGCCGAGCACATGTCGTGTGCAGATGCTAAGTGGTGGAAACATGTATGAAGAAGTACACCCCTGCAGGGTTAACATGATGTATTCGAATAGCCGCGTCCGCGGTAAAGGACTACTCGGTTGCTTATATAGTTCATAGACAAGTGAATGGATACTACTAAAAATCTCAAGATAAGCGTGAGTGCCGAGGATGGCTCTTCCGTAGGATGACAGAGGTGGATCCTCGGTGGTGTATTAAAGTGGTGAGTAGTGGACTCGTGTGCGCAAAACCATTTCAAGTTGGAGTTTCGTAGGATAGCTTAGCCAAGAGTCAAAGCTAGCTTTCTGCAATAACTCCACCAACCCTTCTTGATAATGTGCATGTATGTAGGATCTGACGTAAGTCTTGCTGGGTACCTTTGTACTCATGTTGCTATAATTTACATTTTACAGAAGACGCTGCAACCCCTTCTGATGGGTTCTTCGTAGACGTTGACATCGACGAGTAGACTAAGGCCCAGGTGGTAATCCTGAGCTTGTGAAGGTCCACGTAGTATAGCTAGGCTTTCCAAGCCTCTTTTATTTTACTAGTTGTCTATACTCAGACAAGTTACTTCCACTGCTGGTTTGTATGACTGTATGACTTGAATGTGGGTCGTGTGACCCATACTTGTATGTATGTTATGTATGGCTCTCTGAGCCTTTAAATAAAGTACTTGTGTCGTAGAGTCATGTTGTGATGCTTTGTTGTATTTGCACATATCAAGCATATTGTGTGTATGATTGAAATGATTGGTATGTGTGGGATATGACTATCTAGTTGTTTATCTTTAGTAGCCTCTCCTACCGGGAAATGTCTCCTAGTGTTTCCATAGAGCCATGGTAGCTTGCTACTGCTCCGGAACACTTAGGCTAGCCGGCATGTGTCCTTCTTCGTTCCTGTGTCTGTCCCTTCGGGGAAATGTCACGCATTGAGTACCGGAGCCCTGCTTGCCCAGTGCTACAGCCCGGACTCACTTGCTGATGACCGACACGTTCGATGCTGGGTCATGGATGCCTGTCCCTATAAGTCTGTGCCACTTTGGGTTTACGACTAGTCATGTCAGCCCGGGCTCCTTATCATATGGATGCTAGCGACATCATCATATACGTGAGCCAAAAGGCGCAAACGGTCCCGGACAAAGGTAAGGCGACACCCGTGGGAATACCGTGCGTGAGGCCGAAAAGTGATATGAGGTGTTACAGGCTAGATAGATGTGACACTGAGTCGGTGTCCTGACACCATCAGTAGCCCGCTGAACTGGTCTTCAAGTTAGGGACGCTCCTCGATTCTTCCGAACTGTTCTTCATCTTCGGTTGATGGTCTTGAAAACTGGTTCAACAAATCTTCTCATCTTCGTTCTTGAGGATCGCCGAAATGCATTCAACGAGTTTACACGTCGGGTATCCGAGGAGCCCTTTAAGTTTCTGGCCTTTATCAATGACTTGTTATTTTTATGCCACACCTCGGGTTTGAAGTTGTTCCCGGGAGGCAGTGTCCTCTTGTGTCCGAGCTCTAACGCCAGACTGCATTCGAGGTATCTTTTGCGGCCGAGCACCAATGTCGGACCGCTTCCGAGCTCCAACGCCGGAATGTATCCGAGCTCCAACACCGGACTATGTCCAAGCTCCAACACCGAACTGTATCCGAGCTCCAATGCCAGACTATATCCGAGCTCCAACGCCGGACAGTGTCCCAGCTCCAACGCTGGACTATATCCGAGGTGTCATAACACCTTGGATCAAAAAAGTTGAAGGAGTTTAGCCGAGCTTAATGCCGGAAATGCCTTCTATGGATCCAGCCACTAGCGCCCGAGCTTTATGCCGGACTGCTTCCGAGGTGGTGCACCACCCCGAATGTGGGCCGATTTTTGTTAATATTTTTGATTGTGCGATTTATTCTCTGCCGAGATATATGGCCAGTAGCCCTCAAGGTGTGTATCGGTCTAAAAGCCGAGATGCACCTGAAGGATGACGTAAGACCGCTGATCCCAGTAGCCGCTGAGACTCAGGTTGATTTGCAAAATCGGCCTGAGGATCAAGTCCTAGCTCGGCAGAATACTTCGGGACACAAAAAGCGGCGTGCTTAGTCCTCGAGACTCAGGTTGGGTGTGGCCGACCAACCTGAGGATCAAAATCTCCTCGGCAACTGTATTGCACTTAATATTTTCTGCATTGAACAAGCAATGCAGTAGCCCCCAAGAAACTGGTCGGGTGGCAACACCAGATCAGGGGATCGATGTGCCCCTTTAATATTTGTAAATAATAAGGCCGAAGCCCAGTAGCCCCTGAGCCTTAATGCGTCCACAGGTGGCCGAATTAAGGATCGATATCCATAGTAAAATCACAAATTATGTGTAATGGCTCTATGTATCCAAGTACTTTGCGCCATTAATGCTTGGATCTGCATTGTACAAAACTTTGTTGACAGACAATCGGCTTCCACCTCCTCGGCTACTAGCCGAGGATTGTTTGTCCTACTTTATAAAGCCTTTATGAGGGCAAAGATTTATGACAAACAAGGCAATCTGGCCATACGGTTTTATGGAGAAAGGCACGCAGAGAGATATGTTATATTACTGTTTAACATAAGAAATGTCTTCCAAAGAAAATAGTCCCGCTATAGGTTCCTTTCTTTGGGTTGTCATGCTAAGCATGATCATGCAGCCTCAACTCTAATGTAAGAGCATAATATCGAGGATTTAGTTTGGGAGGCCAGTTAATAGCCCCTGGTAGTGTTCGGCGACAGTCGTGGTCAAGCCGTAAACACTTTGGCCATTGTTATGAATGGCCTGTCATTTAACACTGTCATCGGATTGCTGACCAGTTTACGCTTATTGTGACAGCCAGTTTTCGGCTTTCTCCACTGAGGTGCTTAACCATCTGAGCTGGAAGCACAATCGCAGTGGTTCTCCCTTTGCACACCTAGCCGAACAAAGCAGAACATAGGAGGCAAGCGCAGGAGCCGGGCAACCCAACTATTAACCAAAGACACAATTCGAAACCAATGCATATATAGTGAGATCCGAGAATGTTTTTGCCGAATCTATAAAGGTGTCCGGCATTTGCACTGCGAGACTTGTGCTGAAAACACACAAATAGTTTAAAAGTGCCATAAGCTTGGAAAACCAAAAAACGTTAGTAAAAACTTGACGTCCGAACAAGATCAAGTGTTCGGTGCCAATCCGAAAATTGGGGAAAAATTGTGCTTCTGTCGTGCATTAATATTACACATCCGATCTCAAGACTTCAAGCGGGTCAGCCTACGGCTGCAGCCTCCTATCCCGAAGGCAGAGTGCTTCTCGTTAGACCAGTTTAGCGAACTAAACTCGAGCGGTCACTAGAGAGAAAATGGGTTATCTGGCTATTGACCACACACTCACGTCAAAAAAGGAGCGATAGAAAAAGACTTTGCAACAACCAAGAAGAAAACACATTTACTACAAAATAGCTCATATAAATTTTAAGAGCCCCCAAGTGACATGGGTAAAAGATTTTATGTATAATGATTGTATGTACCGAAGTACTTATATCATATCTTTGTTCAACCGAACTTTAAACACATCTTAACCGACCATTGGCTTCCCCCTCTTCGGCCAAGACCAAAAAGTATTATGTACTCCACCTGTCGAGAATATCGACAGTGTTTCCGATAACCAGGCAACCGGGCCATAAGGCTGTAATAGACAAAGCGCGCTCAGGGAACTTATGCTATATTACAGACGAAGTGTAAGAAGCATCTTCGAAGAAAATAGTACCCCCACCAATACCTTTCTTCGGTGCTCATTATTACTATGAGACTTGTGCAATAGATTTTTTGTACTCATGAGTTCCATTCTGTGCCGACCATGATTGAAAACAATAAGAGCGCTAGCTTTCGGCTTCACCCAGTCTGAGGTCAGAGCTTGGAGGACCCGGTCGTGACAATCGCAGAGGTGCTCCCTTTACTCCCTAGCCGAACAATCGGGAACGTAGGGGTAAGCACAGGAGCCAGGCAACCCAGCTTGCAAATCGCTTAAGTCAATATGGTGCATATTGTGGCGTAATACACGAACAAGGAACGAGCTGTACAAGTATAATCATATGCAAGAGGAAAAGCTTCATAAATGAAGCCCCCAAATAAACGAGGTATTTGAATATGTGTGTCACAAACAAAGTTTGGACAAGGAAATTTTTTACAAGCAACTTTTTCCCAAAAAAAGTATAATGCTTGGTCGAAACCAACACAAGTTCAAAATTAAAACTTTGAGCATGAAAGCGACTTAGCTGGTTAATGTGTTTGGCATTGATGACGCGGTCCGAGCTTGATGCGGGACAAGGTTCCATCCCCCAAGCCGGTCCCGAGGTGGCGGAGCAGAGAGCTCGACACGCCGAAGTGGTGACATGGCACGGTCAATGCAGACCGACAGATTGATGCCGAAGTCCCCGAATCATTTTCCTGTGCACAAAAAGTAGTGCAAACCGGAGATAATAGTAATAATAATTATTAAAAAAATCGTTGCATAATAAATAATTTATGCAAAGTGAGTAATAAAAGAAATATGGCCTGCCGCCGAAGTCAATGTCGATGCAGGGCGTCGGCGTGATGTGGTAAAGGCGTGGCAAAGCCTGAATTCACAGGTCGGTCCGAGTTCCGGATGCGGCGTTCGCCGGACTATGTACGGAAACTGACCGAACCACCACGCGACCGTCGTTAATGCGGCCATCATTTGATAGACCTGTGTACAGATGATGGACAAACCAGAGTAATAATTCCTTGGGAATAATAAACCCAAACAAGCAAAAAATACTAGGATTAATAGCACCTGGTTTATTTGTTGTAGCAATCCTAAGAAAGGTGATTCCCAAAATTGGGACTCAATCCGCACACCCATTGCCTGAATGGCGATAAAGCGACGGTATGGCGATGCTGGCAAAGGTTGGCTCGCTGAGGCAAAGCCCTCGGTCCAGCTAACATGATGGAGCTGGTCGGCTAGTGACGCTGAAGTCTCCGGAGTAGGTTGATGAAGAGATGGTGAAGCCCCCGGTCCAGCCGAGATGTCGAAGCCTCGATGTCAGCCGATGAGTCGAAGTAGGTCGGCGTGATGGACACCATCTTGAAGAAGCAATAGTGCGGCCCTGCCGATGCAGGTCGTGACGTGGTCGATGCCGGCTTGATGAAGTGATCATGCGGTGATGCTGGTATGCCCGCTCCGTGTAATCCGTGGGGCGGCGATGTTGGTGATGATTTATCCTTCGCGATGCCGAACTCCTGTTCGGCTTGCCGAGATGATGATCGAAGGAATTAAGCTCGGCTCAATAAAGCGGCGACGTGTGTAGCACAGGTCGGTGTGTCACATCCCTAGCTGCTGGTAGTGCTCTAGGCTAGCTCCATGTGTGCATCATGTTTAAATTTTTGAAACCTGAACTGAGGAATTTTGGAAGCCTCAAAAACTTAAATAAAAGAGGGGCAAAAACCCTAGAAATCTCATTCATTGCTCCAAAATGCTCTTCTTAAATGTTTGATAATTTTTGGTAAGGGTTCTGGTCCCAACCAAAATATTGAACATTTTTAAGGAATTATTTTTGGGACTTTGGATTTAATTCATTAGCTATTTGAATTTGAATTATATTCATATAATTAGAATATAATTTCAAATACCCCTGAAATATTTTATAAGCTTTTGGAAAAGTCCATTAAGCAGCATAAATATTTTCAGAGGAGTTTTTGGCATTGTCTGAATTATTTAAAATTCAAAACAGTGGAAAAACAGAATTAAATAAAAGAAAAACAGAACAGAAATAAATAGAAAGGGAGAGAAGGCCACCTGGGCCACTTACCTGGCGCCGCCTACCTGACCGGCCCAGCGGCCCAGCCCACCAGGCGCTTCCCCCTGTCGCCTTCCTCCTCGTGCCAGTAGGCAGAGGAGGGACACCGCGACGCCGCCGAGCTCGCCACGCCACCTCCCTCCTTGCCTGCCTCATCGAGGCGCCTCGAAGCCTCCTCGGCATCGCTCTGGACCCCTGACCCCCCTCACTCTCCCGTGCACCTCTTCCCTCTCTCCCTGCCTCGCCTCCCTCGCCCCCTCTCCCGAAGCAGAGCGCAGCCGCCGACGCCGTTCGCCGTAGCTGCAGCCACCGCCTTCCCCTCGCTTCTCTGACCGGACCAGAGGCTCCGCCTCGACCCCCTCTTCCTCCCCACCGACCCACGCCCTACCGGAAGCCCCGAAGCGCTGTGCCGACGCTTTTCCCCTCCTCGGCCACCGAGGACTGCCGCCGTCGATTTGCCGCCGTCGCCGCCTCCCCGAGCTTGCCGTCTGCTCCAACCGACTCCCCGTGAGCTCCTCTTCCTCCTCCCCCTTCCCGTTCTCACTCTCGAGCACCACAACAACTGCACCGAGTTCGGCCGAAACCTGCCGCCGCCTGTGACCGCCGCCGACGTGCCTCCGGCCACCTAGTGGCCCGGCTGTTGTGCTCAGCTTTCTCCCCGCGCTGCGTAGAGCATGTAGGTGCCCCGCACGAGCCTCCCCGGCCACCGTAGCGTCAACCCCGAGCTCGCCCGAGCTCCGGTGACCGCCACGGTCGACGCCGGTGACGACTCCGGCCATCTTAGGCCCAGCCGCTGCCACTACTCGACGCGGACGAGCGCCCGCGTCACGTAGACGCTCTCCGCCGGCCATTTGGTCACCGGAGGAGGAAACCCGCACCCCTCCGCCGTCTCTGGCTCCGCCGGCGACGAGCCGCGGGTCAACTCCGGCTAGTTGACCCGGGTTTGACCCCCCTGGGTCGATGACAGGTGGGGCCAGCCCCCCTGTTAATTAGTTTAGTTTATTTTAATTTAATTACCCCCCCCCCCTGCCGACACTGACATGTGGGCCCTAGTGCCCTAATCTTTAATTAAACTAAACTAAACCCCCCCTGTTTAACCTGTGACGCTGACATATGGGTCCCACAGGTCAGTTTGACCTGGACGGCGCCCGTTGACCTGCTGACGTCACTATGAGGTCATGATGACGCAATAATTCCTTTCTGGAATTAAAATAAATTAGGAAATGATTTATTAATTCCAGAAAATGCCTAAAACTTCAATAAATCATAGAAAATTAACCGTAACTCCAAATTAAATAATTTATATATGAAAAATTATCAGAAAAATTCAAGGAATCCATCTGTACCATTTTCATGCATGTTTGAACAATGTTTGTCCTCTGTTTTGGACAAAACAAATAAATGGCATTTAAATAATCACATATGGAGTTTGAATTTGAATCTTGGATTCAAACCAACTTCATTTAATCTGGTTTTAGTTGCATTAGCTCAAAACACATTCATTTTGCCATGTCATGATCATGCATCATATTGTGCATTGCATTGATTGTGTTCCCTTCTGTGTTGCCGGTATTTGTCCCCTCTCAATAGACGTGATACCAATGATGTGATCGTTGACACTGATGAAGACTCAATGTTATCTTCAAAAGTGCCAGGCAAGCAAACCCCCCCTTGTTCATTCCGATAAAATCCCACTCTCTCGCTCCTGCTCTCTTTTACTACATTAGGACAACAACGATTCATCTGTTACTTGCTGCGGTAGCTGAACCCCTTTATCCTTTGCATGACCTGTCATTGCCATAGTAAATAGATGAAACCCACTAGCATGAGTAGGAGTTGTTTGAGCCATGTTGTGCCTACTCATTCATGCTTGTTTGTCATGCCTGCTACTGCTTAGAGTTGAGTCAGGTCTGATTCATCGGGAATGAATCAGAGGCGATGAACATGTCCTACTGGGTGTGAGCTAAGTGTGTGAACACGATTTGGTAAAGGTAGCGGTGAGAGGCCATGTAGGAGTACATGGTGGGTTGTCTCATTGCAGCCATCCTCAGGAACTGAGTTCTGTGCCTGTGATCCATGAACAGCTACTACCACACATTGGGATCCTTAATTGACTCTCTCGACTTATTAATCAACATGATCTCTGTCCAGGAGTTGCAACTAGTTTCTGGTGTTTGTAGGTAGTGTTAGTAGTCTACCAAGTGGCACCCGGTACAGGTGGGCTTGGGACAGACTAGGCACAGTGGCACGGTGTACCAAGTGGCACCCGGATGGTGGGCTTGGGAACCCTGCTCACATCGTTTGGGGCCGTGAGCGACACCCCGGCCGGATCTCCTTGCGGATGGAACCCGAATAGGCGATAAACCTGGACTAGAGACTTGTTCGGTTAGTCAGGTCGTGGCCGACTCCCTCGCCCGGCTTCCGCTTGAAGGTTGCCGAGGTACATGGCGTGTACAGGGCGGTAAGTGGCGGGAGCGTGTGTGAAGAAGTACACCCCTGCAGGGTTATCATTATCTATTCGAATAGCCGGATTCCTCGGATATGGAAACTTGGACCCCTTGTACAGTTCATAGACAAGTGAAAGTGGATACTCTAAAATACGCAAGATAAGCGTGAGTGCTATGGATGGCGTTCTCGTAGGGAGACGGGAGCGGATCCATAGTGGTGTATTGATATGGTGAATATGTGGACTCGTGTGCGCCACTTCAAAAGAGTTACTTGGAGTCGTAGTTTAGGATAGCCACCGAGTCAAAGCTGGCTTGCTGCAGTTAAACCCCACCATCCCCTTGTTGATAATGATGCATATGTAGATAGTTCTGATGTAAGTCTTGCTGGGTACATTTGTACTCACGTTTGCCTATTTTATGTTTTTTTTTGCAGAGAGACTTCAGTCTCACTAGTAATTCCGCGTGGTCTTCGACGTTTAGCTTGTTACCTCAGCTACGATCTTGTGCCCTCGGCAGGATTGGTAGATAGTCAGGCTTCTCAGCCTTTTTTCATTTATAGATGTCTGTACTCAGACATGTTAAGCTTCCGCATGTGCTTTGATTTGTATGCTCTGAATGTTGGGTCATAAGACCCATGTTTGTAATATCTCGCTCCTCGGAGCCTATTGAATAAACTACTTGAGTCGTAGAGTCATTTTGTGATGCCATGTTGTATTGCACATATCGAGCATATTGTGTGTATGTTATTGAAATGCTTGGTATGTGTGGGATCTGACTATCTAGTTGTTTATCTTTAGTAGCCTCTCTTACCGGGAAATGTCTCCTAGTGTTTCCACCGAGCCATGGTAGCTTGCTACTGCTCCGGAACACCTAGGCTGGCCGGCATGTGTCCTTCCTCGTTCCTGTGTCTGTCCCTTCGGGGAAATGTCACGCGATGAATACCGGAGTCCTGTTAGCCTGCTACAGCCCGGTTCACCGGAGTCCTGCTAGCCCAGTGCTACAGCCTGGATTCACTCGCTGATGACCGACACGTTCGATGCTGGGTCATGGATGCCTGTCCCTGTAAGTTTGTGCCACTTTGGGTTTACGACTAGCCATGTCAGCCCGGGCTCCTTATCATATGGATGCTAGCGACACTGTCATATACGTGTGCCAAAAGGCGCAAACGGTCCCGGGTAAAGGTAAGGCGACACCCGTGGGAATACCGTGTGTGAGGCCGCAAAGTGATATGAAGTGTTACATGCTAGATCTATGTGGCATTGAGTCGGGGTCCTGACAGCGTTGGTATCAGAGCTTGACTGCCTGTAGGATTACCAAGCCAAACTGGTCGAAGTTGAGTCTAGAAATTCTTTAGTTATATAAGGGAATTGATTGTGGGATGGAACGTAAGGCTCTTTTTACTCCTTATACCTCATGGCCTTCTGATCTGAGTCATCATCTTCTCCTCTACGGGGATTAAGAACTAGGCTTTCTCTTCTTTCTATCAGGATCACGTGTTACTAATCCACAGACTTATAAGATTGTTGATTCAAGCCTCAGTTCAGTTTCTACCTCCGTATGTTAACTGTTGATCTCGAAACCTTGATATTGTGCTTCTGAGTGGTTATGCCACCATTTTTGTGAATGTCTCAAATCTTTTCTGAGCATTTACAGCCGTTATGCTGTCCGAGTCATCCCAGGTTTCTAAACAGTCTGATGCACTTGCAAATCCCTTCCTCCTGTTTCCGATGTGCCTTTGGTCAGATTAATCACACAAATCAGTGAGTTGAGGTACTTCACTACCTCGACCTTTATGTTGGAGTTATTATTATGACCCTAGGTGTCTTAGGGGATCATCTAGTAATTTAGCCATGATTTGTGTTCCCAGTGTGATCATTCTGGCCATCATTCTCGAAAGCATCTCGTGATGCTACTTAGTAGTAGGTATTCTATTCCTGGGTTTTTGAACCCGAGATTCACTCTACTTAAATCATGTTGATAGTGTTGCTAGTTCCTTCAGGATATTAGTAACCCTTGCATTAGTCCTCGAGGTCCGTGGTATTTCCTTCTTCCAAATACTATGAACCGTTTATGGCAGATGTTCCTCGCTGATCGAAAGATCACAATCAGAGTGCTCTCGATGGGTTCTCGATTCTATATTGTGACTCTGCCAGTTCTACCTTTCGGCATGGGTTATCCGGAAGAAATATGTTGAATTCGTTCGACATGCTAGTCCCTGCATCCACAACTTGGAAAATCATATGTTCTTTTGAGTTGTCCATCTTTAGTTGTTTTCTGGCCCTCGTCTATCAATTGATAGTCAAGAGTATGCGTGCATTCGTTCGTCAATGCCTATTACCCTTGTGGTCCGCCAAGCCATTCTATTTCAGAATGACTAGGAGAAACAAACTCCAGTACCTCATCCATATTTAGGATTGGGTCAAAGTAGTTGTGTTCCGCAGATCAAGTTACAATCCATCTTCTGGTCTGTTTTACCCTGAAGTATTACCTTCTTTATGACAGGAATTTCATGAGAATTGCACCACCTTTTGTGAATTCTTGACATAGTGATACTTCTCGCCATCCTTTTTCATTCCTCGGTTCCGTGTTGTTGCAGCCGGAGTGCCGACAAGTGAATCATGATGTGTGAACTCAATACTCCTAGCAACCCCATTGCTTGGTAGTTAATGGACAATAATCTTATCCTTAGTATGTTGGTTATTGAATCACCATTCTAAGATTGATCGTGCTACCTAGTCCTTATTTTGGTGCACCCTTCGATTGATGAGTTAGGATCTTGTCAAGTCCTCACCCATTTGATCATATCGTCTTGCCCTGAAAAGCAAGATTGTTCTCGAGCTTAGTAACATATCGGTGGTTCGTGATTTCCGAAGATCTTCTCGGAAGTATTACCAGGTTGTCACCTGACCGCTATGTTGAGCTCGTGATCAAATTGGTTTCTTGTGAACCACCTTCGCTCCAAGAATCTGTGTTAGATATCCCTGAGCTAGTTGGTTAAGCTAAACGACAACTTGGAGGGTTGGAAGATAAAAGCTTGTCTGACTTAGTTCGTTCCAAAGGGATATTCTTGTGTAGTGTGTATTGAAGAAAGATGATATCTTCATCGATTGGTCCCTGTGATCAGTTGCTGGACCTATTGTCTTATCAATCCTTTGATTTGAGTGTGGGCTATCGTCAAATCAAGTCAGAACCAATGATGTTCGTAATGTTGTCTTACTCGTGGTTGATCCCTCGAGCACACACCATTATATCTTTTGGGTCTGATCAATGCTATCACCGTGTTCACATGACGGTGGAAGTCCAGTGATATGGAAATTTCTATGAGTTGTTGTTGAGCCCATTGACAACATCCTTATCTCCTCCATGATGTTGTTGAACATTAAGTTAGTGTTGGAAACTTTTGAAAGCATTTTCTTCATGCTAGCTCATGAAGTACTTGTTTGATGAAAGGAGTGACTTCCTTTGATTCACGTGCTTTTGATGTAAGTTGCCGTCGTGAATTCGAGAAAGTTTGTTTTTGCTCCTTTGGAATCATCCCAAGTCGGTCATGCACGTGCGAAGAATTCTGTGGTCTGTTAGACTGATCATCTTCATTCCATATGTATATCCTAGCACACCAAGCCACTGATTGACTTGTTCAAGGAAAAGAAGTCTATGCTTGGGATCTAATCCATGGACTTGCGTAAAGACTTCGATATCCTCGATGATGGCTCCCAACCAGAACTCGGTAGTGTTTTATTGTAAGACTACCCTGTGGGCATGCTTGTCTGGGACAACGTGTTCACATGTTTGTAGCAGAACCAGCTCATGTTTTGGAGCTTACTATCGTAGTTCATTCCCCGAGAATCTCGCAACGTCATCTCGTCGAATTGTGTTGCAAACTTTCGTTTTCCTCCTAGATTCAATGAGTCTGGAATATTCTGACACCAACCAGTTCTGAATCTCAGGCAGATATGATGGTTGGAGCATTTCCCAAGAATTATAATATTGGTCTCGCGATAACCGGTAAAGTGAATGTCGTGGCCAACACACCCCGCCGGGAGACCTAATATTGTAGTATCTTGATTGGAGAAGTTGGCCACCTCCCCATAAGGATTTCGTAGGATTTACCTCCGTAACTGTTCCTTATGGATTCTATTGCTCCCGAAGTCCGACCTTTACTTGATGTTCTAGTTAGCAAACCATATCTAAGAATGGGTTACACTAGCACGTCAAGGAGAACATTAGAAGCGGAGTGCTAAATGTCTCTCGGTCGATCATCCATATTTTGTTTCCTTGGCCTCGCTAGGGTGAAATCTGAGTTGATGTTATCTTCCTATGCATCTGCATCGTCCATCGTTATTCATCATGGGGGTATGTTGTGTTGCCAGGATTCTTGACACGGATGTTGGTAAAACCTTGATGATTGTGGAAATGCTCAAGTTGTTGAGAGTATGCACAAGCGCTAGGTGTTATCTTCGGCACTAACTGGGGATCCTCTCTGTTTCCTCGGCAATGCTATGATCTTTTCAAACAGTGAACTCACTCTCTTTTGTTGGGTTCTTCCCCAGTTACCAGAATCATTCCCAGCATTTGCATTTTGTTCCCAGCTTGCACCGCCAATGTGCCATTCTACCATGGGTCTCTTCCATTTCCGGTGGTAAGCAAATTCATCCATTACGTTGTCTTCAACAAGGTAATCCACATCATCCAAGTCCGAGTATGCCATTCCACCGAACCCCTCCAAACGATTGCTCGAGAATTGCCTTAGGTTGGTTTAAAGAGTCTCAATGATCTCTGAATCAAAGGTAATTCTTTTTGCCACTTAAGGGGAGATATCTACGAGTCACGGTTCCGAAGGTGTCTCGTTGTGGTATCATGGCAACTCAACTCCTCGCTACGTGGACAATCGTTTACCACCTTCTTAGGTGTGGAATCATTGTCTACCTAGTGAACCTTCGTCATCCGTTTCTTTCCACCCTCTTGATGGGTATCTCGTGTCTCAACCCGAGAGATGGTCCTATGTCTCATTCCGTGAGTTGTTCGATCTTCGAGAAGATCGACCCTTCTAGAGTCTCCTTCTTCCCTCCATGTCATGTTGGCAGGATTTCTCAGAGCAAGACATCAAGACAATGATGGTGAATGAATCAACGTTCAACTGAAGTGCACCCTGGATCGTGAAGATTATACTAGTTGCATTTACCCTTCACCTTACCCTACCCTTGAATCTCGAGACGAGATTCTTGTTTAGTGGGGGTGAGTTGTCACATCCCTAGCTGCTGGTAGTGCTCTAGGCTAGCTCCATGTGTGCATCATGTTTAAATTTTTGAAACCTGAACTGAGGAATTTTGGAAGCCTCAAAAACTTAAATAAAAGAGGGGCAAAAACCCTAGAAATCTCATTCATTGCTCCAAAATGCTCTTCTTAAATGTTTGATAATTTTTCGTAAGGGTTCTGGTCCCAACCAAAATATTGAACATTTTTGAGGAATTATTTTTGGGACTTTGGATTTAATTCATTAGCTATTTGAATTTGAATTATATTCATATAATTAGAATATAATTTCAAATACCCCTGAAATATTTTATAAGCTTTTGGAAAAGTCCATTAAGCAGCATAAATATTTTCAGAGGAGTTTTTGGCATTGTCTGAATTATTTAAAATTCAAAACAGTGGCAAAACAGAATTAAATAAAAGAAAAACAGAACAGAAATAAATAGAAAGGGAGAGAAGGCCACCTGGGCCACTTACCTGGCGCCGCCTACCTGACCGGCCCAGCGGCCCAGCCCACCAGGCGCTTCCCCCTGTCGCCTTCCTCCTCGTGCCAGTAGGCAGAGGAGGGACACCACGACGCCGCCGAGCTCGCCACGCCACATCCCTCCTTGCCTGCCTCACCGAGGCGCCTCGAAGCCTCCTCGGCATCGCTCTGGACCCCTGACCCCCCTCACTCTCCCGTGCACCTCTTCCCTCTCTCCCTGCCTCGCCTCCCTCGCCCCCTCTCCCGAAGCAGAGCGCAGCCGCCGATGCTGTTCGCCGTAGCTGCAGCCACCGCCTTCCCCTCGCTTCTCTGACCGGACCAGAGGCTCCGCCTCGACCCCCTCTACCTCCCCACCGACCCACGCCCTACCGGAAGCCCCGAAGCGCCGTCCCGACGCTTTTCCCCTCCTCGGCCAACGAGGACCGCCGCCGTCGATTCGCCACCGTCGCCGCCTCCCCGAGCTTGCCGTCTGCTCCAACCGGCTCCCCGTGAGCTCCTCTTCCTCCTCCACCTTCCCGTTCTCACTCTCGAGCACCACAGCAACTGCACCGAGTTCGGCCGAAACCTGCCGCCGCCTGTGACCGCCGCCGACGTGCCTCCGGCCACCTAGTGGCCCGGCTGTTGTGCTCAGCTTTCTCCCCGCGCTGCGTAGAGCATGTAGGTGCCCCGCACGAGCCTCCCCGGCCACCGTAGCGTCAACCCCGAGCTCGCCCGAGCTCCGGCGACCGCCACGGTCGATGCCGGTGACGACTCCGGCCATCTTAGGCCCAGCCGCTGCCACTACTCGACGCGGACGAGCGCCCGCGTCACGTAGACGCTCTCCGCCGGCCATTTGGTCACCGGAGGAGGAAACCCGCACCCCTCCGCCGTCTCTGGCTCCGCCGGCGACGAGCCGCGGGTCAACTCCGGCGAGTTGACCCGGGTTTGACCCCCCCTGGGTCGATGACAGGTGGGGCCAGCCCCCCTGTTAATTAGTTTAGTTTATTTTAATTTAATTACCCCCCCCCCTGCCGACACTGACATGTGGGCCCTAGTGCCCTAATCTTTAATTAAACTAAACTAAACCCCCCCTGTTTAACCTGTGATGCTGACATATGGGTCCCACAGGTCAGTTTGACCTGGACGGCGCCCGTTGACCTGCTGACGTCACTATGAGGTCATGATGACGCAATAATTCCTTTCTGGAATTAAAATAAATTAGGAAATGATTTATTAATTCCAGAAAATGCCTAAAACTTCAATAAATCATAGAAAATTAACTGTAACTCCAAATTAAATAATTTATATATGAAAAAAATTATCAGAAAAATTCAAGGAATCCATCTGTACCATTTTCATGCATGTTTGAACAATGTTTGTCCTCTGTTTTGGACAAAACAAATAAATGGCATTTAAATAATCACATATGGAGTTTGAATTTGAATCTTGGATTCAAACCAACTTCATTTAATCTGGTTTTAGTTGCATTAGCTCAAAACACATTCATTTTGCCATGTCATGATCATGCATCATATTGTGCATTGCATTGATTGTGTTCCCTTCTGTGTTGCCAGTATTTGTCCCCTCTCGATAGACGTGATACCGATGATGTGATCGTTGACACTGATGAAGACTCAATGTTATCTTCAGAAGTGCCAGGCAAGCAAAACCCCCTTGTTCATTCCGATACAATCCCACTCTCTCGCTCCTGCTCTCTTTTACTGCATTAGGACAACA